>NC_052345.1:7206434-7506434 GCF_016432855.1 Salvelinus namaycush
TAACAAAACCTACCTCAGATCAATGGCCCCATAACAAAAAGCCAACATCAGGACTATTAAATGAAGTGCTTTTTAATTGGGAGCATAGCCACCAAACCAATCAACTCCCTTCTCCCTCTTTCCCTCCCTCTCTCTTGACTTCCTCTCCCCATCCCTCTTTTCTTCCCCCAGAGCCCGGTGGCCCCTCCTTCACCATCGGCAAGGCCATCTGGCTGCTGTGGGGCCTGGTTTTCAACAACTCTGTCCCCGTCCAGAACCCTAAAGGCACCACCAGTAAGATCATGGTGTCGGTGTGGGCCTTCTTCGCTGTCATCTTCCTGGCCTCCTACACAGCCAACCTGGCTGCCTTCATGATCCAGGAGGAGTATGTGGATCAGGTGTCGGGCCTCAGCGACAATAAGGTGTGTGTGTGCGTGTGTGTGTGTGTCTTCACCTGCCTGTATGTGCCCAGCGTTGCATATGTTTTCCAAGCAGATTCATTTCCGGTTAGTCCAGAAGCATAATGCATTAGGAGCATTTGATGGAACCCGGTGCCTTGTCCACCTCACCACACCAACCCCTGCTATTTTCTCTCCTTTTCTCTTCTCTTCCGGAACCCCCCCCCCACACACACAGTTCCAAAAACCCAACGCCTTCTCCCCGCCATTCCGTTTCGGAACGGTGCCCAACGGAAGCACGGAACGGAACATCCGCAACAATTACCCGGAGATGCACCAGTATATGACCAGCTTCCACCAGAAGAACGTGGACGAGGCCCTGGCAAGCCTCAAGGGAGGGTGAGAGAAGGAGAGGGAGGGGAAGAGGGAGGGAGAAGAGGGGAGGATGGGTGGAGGGTTAGGGAGAGGAGAGAGGGATGGATGGATGGATGGAGGGGAGGGAGGGAGAGGAAGAGGGAGGGAGAAGAGGGGAGGATGGGTGGAGGGTTAGGGAGAGGAGAGAGAGAGAGAGGGATGGAGGGGAGGGGAGGGAGGGTCAGGGAGAGGGAGGGATGGATGGAGAACGGGTGAGGGAGAGGAGAGAGGGATGGATGGATGGAGGGGAGGGAGGGAGTGTGGGTGGGAAGCTAGCAGAGCTGCTGCTGTTGCTTGCTGCTGCCTGTCACAGCTCCTTAGCTCAGAATAGCAGCAAGCAACAGCCTGGTGGTTGTTGGTGGAGGCTGAGAGCTGATCTGATGTGATGGTCTCCTCCCTTCTTCCTTACCAGGAATTAAAAATGCAGAGTGCGGGTTAGAACATTAGAGCTTCATATAGCCATCTGTGGGTTTCTCTTCTTTTGGCTTGGTTGGGAGGGAGCTGGTTGAACTGCTAGCTAGCCATTGGTATTGTAAGATGGTATGTCTGCAGGGGTGTGCATCACTAACATGCTGTAGCCATGGGGAGTTGATGAGTTGTGGGTTTGTCACCTAAACCTGTCATAGGTCACGTACTTAGTATAAACGTAACATGTGAAGTGCTGGTCCGATGTTTCATGAGCTGAAATAAAAGATCCCAGAGTTGTTCCGTAGGCACAAAAACCTTATTTCTCTCATATTTTGTGCACAAATGTGTTAACATCCCTGTTAGTGAGCATTTCTCCTTTGCCAAGATAATCCATCCACCTGACAGATGTGACATATCAAGAAGCTGATTAAACAGCATGATCATTACACAGGTGCACCTTGTGCTGGGCACAATAAAAAGCCACTCTAAAATGTGCAGTTTTAATCACACAACACAATTCCACAGATGTCTCAAGTTTTGAGGGAGTGTGCAATTGGCATGCCGACTGCAGGAATGTCCACCAGAGCTGTTGCCAGATAATTAAATGTTAATTTCTCTACCATAAGCTGCCTCCAACAACGTTTTAGAGAATTTGACAGTACATCCAACTGGCCTCACAACCGCAGACCCTGTGTATGACGCTATGTGGGCGAGCAGTTTGCTGATGTCCACGTTGTGAACAGAGTGCCCCATGGTGGCGGTGGGAATATGGTATGGATAATGAACACAGTTGCATTTTATCAATGGCAATTTGAATGCACAGAAATACCGTGACGAGATCCTGAGGCCCATTGTGAGGCCCATTTTTTAAAAGATATCGTTGACCAACAGATGCAGATCTGTATTCCCAGTCATGTGAAATCCATAGATTAGGGACTAATTAATTTATTTTAATTGACTGATTTCCTCTGTAACTTGTTGCATGTTGCGTTTATATTTTTGTTCAGTATATCTTTCATTACTAGGCCCTGCAGTTTTTTCCAGACCTTGTGACCTCACCAGGAAAACTCCAGGCCCATGTACAGGCTATAACCAGGGCCCAGAGTTTTACTGGTTCAGTCATACGATCAGGAAAAAAACTCCTAACCCTGAAAATAACCAATATCTACAATTACTAACACTTTGCCTGACCAGTACTGACCACTAACTATCCTCCACTATCTCCCTCCCTACTCCTGCTCAGTAAATTGGATGCCTTCATCTACGATGCTGCTGTGTTGAACTACATGGCCGGGAGGGACGAGGGCTGTAAACTGGTGACCATCGGCAGCGGGAAGGTGTTCGCCACCACCGGTTACGGCATCGCCATCCAGAAGGACTCTGGCTGGAAGAGAGCAGTGGACCTGGCCATCCTCATGCTGTTCGGCGATGGTAAAGCTTCAGCTGACATGCGATCGTAGTCCTACAGTAGAATAGAATATTGAATAGTAATTTATTAGTCCATCTGCAGAGACAGAAATTCTTCATCTGCTCCCTCCTCCCCTCCCATTTCCCAAGACAACACACAAACACACAACACACACATTTTGGGTAGGAGCACAGCTTCAGCCGACCACAGAGCAGCACCCCTGCAGCTACACATTTCGCAGCAAGTGTAACAGTATAACTTTAGTACGTCCCCTCACCCCGACCTCGGGCGCGAACCAGGGACCCTCTGCACACATCAACAACAGTCACCCACGAAGCGTCGTTACCCATCGCTCCACAAAAGCCGCGGCCCTTGCAGGGCAAGGGGAACCACTACTTATAGGTTTCAGAGCAAGTGACGTAACTGATTGAAACGCTATTAGCGCGTACCCGCTAACTAGCTAGCCATTTCAGATCCGTTACACTCACCCCCCTTTCAACCTCCTCCTTTTCCGCAGCAACCAGTGATCCATCAATGTAACAGTATAACTTTAGACCGTCCCCTCGCCCCGACCCGGGCGCGAACCAGGGAACCTCTGCTCACATTAACAACAGTCACCCACGAAGCGTCGTTACCCATCGCTCCACAAAAGCCGCAGCCCTTGCAGAGCAAGGGGAACCACTACTTAGGTTTCAGAGCAAGTGACGTAACTGATTGAAACGCTATTAGCGCGTACCCGCTAACTAGCTAGCGATTTCAGATCCGTTACACAAGTGCCTTGCTCAAGGGCACAACGGCAGGAGATGGTACATGGGATCTGAAACCAGCTTCCTTCTGGTTGGTAGTTCATCTCCCACTTGCATTGTCGAATCCCAGGATTCGAACACAGGATGCTGGATACCACAAATTACACTGCTGAGTTCCATTGGCTTAGACATATTATATATTGTACTCCTAAATGTGTCCTATCTAGAATCTATGGTCCACAGTATGTATAGTAGAAACACTAAGTGGTCTTGAGAAGATACCTGGATGATCACCTCACCTCCTTCAGAGAAACGTTCTATTACACTGAGTGTACAAAACATTAGGAACACCTGCTCTTTCCATGACAAAGACTGTCCAGGTGAATCCAGGTGAAAGCTAAGATCTCTTATTGATGTCACTTGTTAAATACACTTCAAGCAGTGTAGATGAAGGGACAGGTTGAAGCAGTGTAGATGAAGGGACAGGTTAAAGAAGGATTTTTAAGCCTTGAGACAATTGAGACATATATTGTGTATGTATGCCATTCAGATGGTGAATGGGCAAGACACCGGTTTGAGTGTGTCAAGAACTGCAATGCTGCTGGGTTTTTCATGCTCAACAGTTTCCTGTGTGTATCAAGAATGGTCCCCCACCCAAAGGACATCCAGCCAACTTGACACAAGTGTGGGAAGCATTGGACTCAACATGGCCCAGCATCCCTGTGGACGAATTGAGGCTCTGCTCAAAGCACAAAAATGTCTGGTGGGGTGGAGGTCTGGTGGGGTGGAGGTCTGGTGGGGGTGGAGGTCTGTTGGGGTGAAGGTCTGGTGGGGTGGAGGTCTGTTGGGGTGGAGGTCTGTTGGGGTGAAGGTCTGGTGGGGGTGGAGTTCTGGTGGGGAGGAGGTCTGGTGGGGAGGAGGTCTGGTGGGGTGGTCTGGTGGGGGTGGAGGTCTGGTGGGGAGGAGGTCTGGTGGGGAGGAGGTCTGGTGGGGTGGTCTGGTGGGGGTGGAGGTCTGGTGGGGTGGAGATCTGTTGGGGTGAAGGTCTGGTGGGGTGGAGGTCTGGTGGGGTGGTCTGATGGGGTGGAGGTCTGGTGGGGTGGAGGTCTGGTGGGGTGGGGTGGAGGTCTGGTGGGGTGGAGGTCTGGTGGGGTGGTCTGGTGGGGGTGGAGGTCTGGTGGGGTGGAGGTCTGTTGGGGTGAAGGTCTGGTGGGGGTGGAGGTCTGGTGGGGTGGAGGTCTGGTGGGGTGGAGGTCTGGTGGGGGTGGAGGTCTGTTGGAGTGAAGGTCTGGTGGGGGTGGAGGTCTGTTGGAGTGAAGGTCTGGTGGGGTGGAGGTCTGGTGGGGGTGGAGGTCTGGTGGGGGTGGAGTTCTGGTGGGGTGGAGGTCTGGTGGGGGTGGAGGTCTGGTGGGGGTGGAGGTCTGGTGGGGTGGAGGTCTGGTGGGGGTATACTGTGGGTCTAGCACATACAGATGTAGGATCTTAATTAGACCAGTATTGTTGTAGCAAAAATAATCCTGCAGAAACAGGATTTGAACGTTTAATTCATAAAGTTGCTTGATCGGTGGTTAGGCTATTAGCTGGACAAAGGTAGGCTACATACAATACTGTTAATATAACCGTGTGTTAGTGCGGGTTTTCAGTGAATTTATGTAAATCAATAAGCTCATTTGCATTTCTTGCAGCACAGGAAAATTCTCAGCAACATAAGAGTGATCAAATTAAGATCCTACATCTGTACATGGAACACATACAGAAGTGAATAGCTTTGATTAAGTAGGACACTTGTAGGACTTCTCCATTGATTCTATTCTACAGGGCCAACGAAAACAAGAACAGCTCAAGTCTTGTGCAAACATATTTCAACCAGGTCTTGTGCAGGGGTAGGTGGAGGAGTATTGAGGTCAACCCGAAGACTGCATGTCCTACATCTGAGGAGCTCAAAGTCATCTTGACACAACCTGCTGAGCTTTCTTCACGTTCTTCACTGTAGCCTACTTTAACAGGAAGTCTTAACAACCAGGCAGGCAAAATGTGCTACTGTCCAGGCAGCGAGTGAGTTAGCACACTGTTAGCTACACAAGCACTAGGCGAGATGGAAATCCCCTTTGGTGAGATACAGACTCTGGTGGCTCACATCAAACAAATCTCACCGGACATGTCCTCCCCAATCTCCCTCCTCTCCCCCTCAGCACCAATTCCAGGGCACGGAGGGGGGGCTATGGAGACATATTTTAGGGTGGGACTGGCGATCACATGACTGTGTGTGTACTTCTTACGGACCCCAAGGACTAGCAGAAGTCCCATGAGGCTGTTGTTTCCCACATCAAGACCAGATAACGAGCGACTTGCATAATCAATGATTAATGAAGATTATCTGTGACGGGGGATGTGTTGGGGGGACATAACACAACATGACATGTGTTGCACACACCAGGAACCTTGTGAGAATGCTGCATGTGAGAATGCTGTTCATTGACTTCTGTAACTGTACAAGCCTTGGTTACATGCATGTTACATCAGAAGTTTGTTTTACGCACTGCTTTAGCACACTCCGCCAACCCTGATGTCCTTGCCGTGTCTGAATCCTGGCATAGGAAGGCCTCCAAAAATTCAACTACAACATTTTCCGTCAAGATAGAACTGCCAAAGGGGGAGGAATTGCAATCTACTGCAGAGATAGCCTCCAAAGTTCTGTCATACTTTCCAGGTCTATGCCCAAACAGTTCGAGCTTCTAATTTTAAAATTAATCTCTCCAGAAATAAGTCTCTCACTGTTGCTGCCTGTTATAGACCCCCCTCAGCTCCCAGCTGTGCCCTGGATACCATATGTGAATTGATTGCCATATATCTTCAGAGTTCGTTCTGTTAGGTGGCCTACACTGGGATATGCTTAACACCCTGGCAGTCCTACAATCTAAGCTAGATGCCCTCAATCTCACACAAATTATCAAGGAACCCACCAAGTACAACCCTAAATCCGTAAACATGGGCACCCTCATAGATATTATCCTGACCAACTTGCCCTCCAAATACACCTCTGCTGTTTTCAATCAGGATCTCAGCGATCACTGCCTCATTGCCTGCATCCGCTATGGGTCTGCGTTCAAACGACCACCCCTCATCACTGTCAAACGCTCCCTAAAACACTTCTGCGAGCAGGCCTTTCTAATCGACCTGGCCTGGGTATCCTGGAAGGATATTGACCTCATCCCGTCAGTAGAGGATGCCTGGTCGTTCTTAGAAAGTAATTGCCTCACCATCTTAAATAAGCATGCCCCTTTAAAAAAAAATAGAACTAAGAACAGATATAGCCCTTGGTTCACTCCAGACCTGACTGCCCTCGACCAGCACAAAAACATCATGTGACGGACTGCACTAGCATCGAATAGTCCCCGCGATATGCAACTTTTCAGGGAAGTCAGGAACCAATATACACAGGCAGTTAGGAAAGCAAAGGCTAGCTTTTCCAAACAGAAATTTGCATCCTGTAGCTCTAACTCCAAAAGGTTCTGGGACACTGTAAAGTCCATGAAGAATAAAAGCACCTCCTCCCAGCTGCCCAATGCACTGAGGCTAGGAAACACTGTCACCACTGATAAATCCACGATAATCGAGAATTTCAATAAGCATTGCTTTCCTCCTCATGCTTTCCTCCTGGCTACCCCAACCCCGGCCAACAGCTCTGCAGCCCCCACAGCTACTTTTCCAAGACTCCCCGGCTTCTCCTTCACCCAAATCCAGATAGCAGATGTTCTGAAAGAGCTGAAAAACTTGGACCTGTACAAATCAGCTGGGCTAGACAATCTGGACCCTCTCTTTCTAAAATGATCCGCCGCCATTGTTGCAACCCCTATTACCAGTCTGTTCAACCTCTCTTTCGTATTGTCTGAGGTTCCTAAAGTTTGGAAAGCTGCCGTGATCATCCTCCTCTTCAAAGGGGGTGACACTCTAGACCCAAACTGTTACAGACCTATATCCATCCTGCCCTGCCTTTCTAAAGACTTCGAAAGCCAAGTTATTAACAAACATATCACTGACCATTTCGAATCCCACCGTACCTTCTCCGCTGTGCAATCCGGTTTCCGAGCTGGTCACGGGTGCACCTCAGCCATGCTCAAGGTACTAAACGATATCATAACCGCCATCGATAAAAGACAGTACTGTGCAGCCGTCTTCATCGACCTGGCCAAGGCTTTCGACTTTGTCAATCAACGTATTCTTATCGGCAGACTCAACAGCCTTGGTTTCTCAAATGACTGCCTCACCTGGTTCACCAACAACTTCTCAGATAGAGCTCAGTGTGTCAAATCGGAGGGCCTGTTGTCCGGACCTCTGGCAGTCTCTATGGGGTACCACAGGGTTCAATTCTCGGGCAGACTCTTTTCTCCGTATATATCAACGATGTCGCTCTTGCAGCGGGTGATTCCTTGATCCACCTCCCCGCAGACGACACCATTCTGTATACATCTGGCCCTTCGTTGGACACCAAACGAGCTTCAACGCCATACAGCACTCCTTCCGTGGCCTCCAACTGCTCTTAAACACTAGTAAAACTAAATGCATGCTTTTCAACCGATCGCTGCCAGCACCCGCCCGCCCGACTAGCATCACTACTCTGGACGGTTCTGACTTATAATATGTGGACAACTACAAATACCTAGGTGTCTGGCTAGACTGTAAACTCTCCTTCCAGACTCATATTAAACATATCCAATCCAAAATTACATTTAGAATCGGCTCCCTATTTCGCAACAAAGCCTCCTTCACTCACGCTGCCAAACATACCCTCATAAAACTGACTATCCTACCGATACTCGACCTTGATGATGTAATTTACAAAATAGCCTCCAACACTCTACTCAGCAAACTGGATGCAGTCTATCACAGGGCCATCCGTTTTGTCACCAAAGCCCCATATACCAACCACCACTGCAACCTGTATGCTCTCGTCGGCTGGCCCTCGCTACATATTCGTCGCCAGACCCACTGGCTCCAGGTGATCCATAAGTCTTTGCTCCACCTTATCTCAGCTCACTGGTCACCATAACAACACCCACCCTTATCATGCGCTCCAGCAGGTATATCTCACTGGTCATCCCCAAAGCCAACTCCTCCTTTGGCCGCCTTTCCTTCCAGTTCTCTGCTGCCAATGACTGGAACGAATTTCAAAAATCACCGAAGTTGGAGATTTATATCTCCCTCACTAACTTTAAGCATCAGCTATCTGAGCAGCTAACCGATCGCTGCAGCTGTACACAGCCCATCTGTAAATAGTCCATCCAACTACCTACCTCATCCCCATACTGTTTTTATTTACTTTTTTGCTCTTTTGCACACCAGTATTTCTACTTGCACATCATCATCTGCACATCTATCCCTCCAGTGTTAATTTGCTAAATTGTAATTATTTCGCTACTATGGCCTATTTATTGCCTTACCTCCTTACGCCATTTGCACACACTGTATATAGACTTTTTCTAATGTGTTATTGACTGTACTTTTGTTTATTCCATGTGTAACTCTGTGTTTGTTTGTGTCGCACTGCTTTGCTTTATCTTGGCCAGGTCGCAGTTGTAAATGAGAACTTGTTCTCAACTGGCCTACCTGGTTAAATAAAGGTGAAATAAAAATAATAATAATAATTGACTACAGCTCAGCGTTCAACACCATAGTACCCACTAAGCTATGGACCCTGGGACTAAATACCTCCTTCTGCAACTGGATCCTGGACTTCCTGACAGGCCGCACAGGTGGTAAGGGTACGCAACAACACATCTGCCAGGCTGATCCTCAACACTGGGACCACTCAGGGGTGCATGCTTAGTCCCCACCTGTACTCCCTGTTCCCCCACGACTGCGTGGCCAAGCACATCTCCAACACCATCATTAAGTTTGCTGACGACACCACAGTGGTAGGCCTGATCCCCGACAACGATGAGACAGCCTATAGGGAGAGACCTGGTCAGAGACCTGGTAGTGTGGTGCCAGGACAACAACCTCTCCCTCAATGTGAGCAAGACAAAAGAGCTGATCGTGGACTACAGGAAAAGGAGGGCCGAACACGCCCCCATTCACATCGAAAGGGCTGAAGTGGAGCGGGTCGAGAGTTTCAAGTTCCTTGGTGTCCACATCACCAACCAACTATCATGGTCCAAACACACCAAGACAGTTGTGAAGAGGGAACGACAATGCCTTTTCCCCCTCAGGGGACTGAAAAGATTTAGCATGGGTCCCCTGTTATGGCAACTGCTCGGCATCTGACCGTAAGGCGCTATGGGTAGTACGTACAGCCCAGTACATCACTGGGGCCAAGCTTCCTGACATCCAGGACCTCTATACTAGCCAGTGTCAGAGGAAGGCCCAAAACATTGTCAAAGACTCCAGTCACCCAAGTCATAAGACTGCTGGACAACTAATCAAATGGTCACCTGGACTATTTGACCCCCTCCTCTCCCCTTTGTTTTTACACTGCTGCTACTCGCAGTTTATTATCTATGCATAGTCACTTTACAAATTACCTCGACTAACCTGTACCCCCGCACATTGACTCGTTATTGTTATGTAAATCTACTGTGTTACTTTTTGAATGATTCAAAAAAATAATAAACTTTAGTTTATTTAGTAAATATTTTACGAACAATTTTTTTTTTTTTATGCATTGTTGGTTAAGGCCTTGTAAGTCTACAACTGTTGTATTCGGTGCATGTGACAAATAACATTTGATTTGATTTGTTCACTCCTGTACTGACTGTGCTCACACACACAGCTGTAATGGCCACGCACGCACGCACGCACGCACGCACGCACGCACGCACGCACGCACGCACGCACGCACGCACGCACGCACGCACGCACGCACGCACGCACGCACGCACGCACACACACACACACACACACACACACACACACACGCATGCACACATGCACACACACAGTCACAATAACAATCAAAGGCATCAGAAGCAACTTAATCATTGTTGGTTAAGGCCTTGTAAGTCTACAACTTTTGTATTCGGTGCATGTGACAAATAACATTTGATTTGATTTGTTCACTCCTGTACTGACTGTGCTCACACACACAGCTGTAATGGCCACACACGCACGCACGCACGCACGCACGCACACACACACACACACACACACACACACACACACACACACACACACACACACACACACACACACACACACGCATGCACACATGCACACACACAGTCACAATAACAATCAAAGGCATCAGAAGCAACTTAATCAGTGTCTCACAATATTAATTACAGTCCACTGCACTTTATCCATCTCCACTGTTTCCCTCTCTACTGTATCCCTCTTCACTGTATCCCTCTTAACTGTATCCCTCTTTACTGTTTCCCTCTCAACTGCATCCCTCTCCACTGTATCCCTCTCCACTGTTTCCCTCTCTACTGTATCCCTCTTCAATGTATCCCTCTCAACTGTATCCCTCTTCACTGTTTCCCTCTCAACTGCATCCCTCTCCACTGTATCCCTCTCCACTGTTTCCCTCTCTACTGTATCCCTCTTCACTGTATCCCTCTCAACTGTATCCCTCTTCACAGTTTCCCTCTCAACTGCATCCCTCACCACTGTATCCCTCTCCGCTGTTTCCCTATCTACTGTTTCCCTCTCAACTGTATCCATCTTCATTGTATCCCTCTCTACTGTATCCATCTCAACTGTATCCCTCTCCACTGCATCCCTCTCCACTGTATCCCTCTTCACTGTATCCCTCTCCACTGTATCCCTCCACACTGTTTCCCTCTCTACTGTACCCCTCTTCACTGCATCCCTCTATTGTATCCCCCTTTACAGTATCCCTCTTCATGGTATCCCTCTTCACTTTATACCTCCGTACTGTATCCCTCTCTACTGTATCCCTCTTTACTGTATCCCTCTATGCTGTATCCCCTCTAATGTATCCCTCTTCACTGCATCCATCTACTGTATCCCCCTCTACTGTATCCCTCTTTACTGTATCCCTCTATGCTGTATCCCCTCTAATGTATCCCTCTTCACTGCATCCCTCTACTGTATCCCTCTCTACTGTATCCCTCTTCACTCCATTCCTCTACATTGTATCCCTCTCTACTGTATCCCTCTTCACTGTATCCCTCTCTACTGTATCCCTCTTCACTGTATCCCTCTAAACTGTGTCCCTCTTCACTGTATCCCTCTAGAATGTATCCCTCTTCACTCCATTCCTCTACATTGTATCCCTCTCTACTGTATCCCTCTTCACTGTATCCCTCTAAACGGTGTCCCTCTTCACTGTATCCCTCTAGAATGTATCCCTCTTCACTCCATTCCTCTACATTGTATCCCTCTCTACTGTATCCCTCTTTGCTGTATTCTTCTGCATTGTATGTCTCTCCCCTGTATCCCTCTTTACTGTATCCCTCTCCACTGTATCCCTCTCGAATGTATCCCTCTTCACTGTATCGCCCTTCACTGTATCGCTCTTCACTGCACCCCTCTACTGTAACCCTCTTCACTGTATCCCCCTTCACTGTATCGCTCTTCACTGCATCCCTCTACTGTATCCCTCTCCACTGTATCCCTCTCCACTGTATCCCTCTTCACTGCATCCCTCTACTGTATCCTTCTCTACTGTAACCCTCATCACTGTATCCCTCTTCACTGTATCACTCTTCACTGCATCCCTCTACTGTATCCCTCTCTACTGTAACCCTCATCACTGTATCCCTCTTCACTGTATCACTCTTCACTGCATCCCTCTACTGTATCCCTCTCTATTGTATCCCTCTTTATTGTATCCCTCTTCACTGTATCGTTCTTCACTGCATCCCGCTACTGTATCCCTCTTTATTGTATCCCTCTTCACTGTATCCCTCTCTACTGTAACCCTCTTCACTGCATCCCTCTACTGTATCCCTCTGCACTGTTTCCCTCTCTACTGTATTTATCTTCACTGTATCCCTCTTTACTGTATCCATCGACACTGTATCCCTCTTCACTGTATCCCTCTTCACTGTATCCCTCTGCACTCTATCCCTCGTCACTGTATCCCTCTCTACTGTATCCCCCTTCACTGTATCCCTCTGCACTCTATCCCCTTCACTGTATCCCTCTTCACTGTATCCCTCTCTACTGTATCCCTCTTCACTGTATCCCTCTTCCCTGTATCCCTATACACTGTATCTCTCTCCGCTGTATCCCACTTTACTTTATCCCTCTTCACTGTATCCCTCAACATTGTATTTCTGTTCACTGTATCCCTCTTTACTGTATCCCCTTCACTGTATCTCTCTCTACTGTAACCCTTTTCACTGTATCCCTCTTTACGGTATTCCTCTTCAATGTATCCCTCTGCATTGTATCTCTCTCGACTGTATCCACACTGTGTCCCGCTCCCTTTATTGTATCCCTCTCCACTGTATCCCTCTTCACTGCATCCCTCTACTGTGTCCCTCTTCACTGTTTCCCTCCAAACTGTATCCCCCTGCATTGTATTCCTCTTCACTCTATCCCTCTGCACTGTATCCCTCTTCCCTGTATCCCTCTATACTGTATACCTCAACACTGTATCCCTCTCTACTGTATCCCCCTCTACTGTATCCCTCAGCACACTGTATCCCTCAGCACACTGTATCCCTCAGCACACTGTATCCCTCAGCACACTGTATCCCTCAGCACTCATGCCTTATACTATTCAATTACCTCACCTTTCCTTTCAGCAACTAGCTATATTCTCTTTCCATCTTCTCCTAACCTAACTCAATATAAACTGAACCAACCTAACCCATCCTCACTGTATATCCCCTCTAACCCCTAACCTACAACCGTATCATAAACTAACCCCTCCTTATACCCCCTCACCCTAACCTTATTATAAACTAACCCCTCCATATAGCCCCTCACCCTAACCTTATTATAAACTAACCCCTCCATATAGCCCCTCACCCTAACCTTATTATAAACTAACCCCTCCATATAGCCCCTCACCCTAACCTTATTATAAACTAACCCCTCCATATACCCCCTCACCCTAACCTTATTATAAACTAACCCCTCCATATAGCCCCTCACCCTAACCTTATTATAAACTAACCCCTCCATATAGCCCCTCACCCTAACCTTATTATAAACTAACCCCTCCATATAGCCCCTCACCCTAACCTTATTATAAACTAACCCCTCCATATAGCCCTTCACCCTAACCTTATTATAAACTAACCCCTCCATATACCCCCTCACCCTAACCTTATTATAAACTAACCCCTCCATATAGCCCCTCACCCTAACCTTATTATAAACTAACCCCTCTATATAGCCCCTCACCCTAACCTTATTATAAACTAACCCCTCCATATAGCCCCTCACCCTAACCTTATTATAAACTAACCCCTCCATATAGCCCCTCACCCTAACCTTATTATAAACTAACCCCTCCATATACCCCCTCTCCCCTAACCTTATTATAAACTAACCCCTCCATATACCCCCTCACCCTAACCTTATTATAAACTAACCCCTCCATATACCCCCTCACACTAACCTTATTATAAACTAACCCCTCCATATACCCCCTCTCCCCTAACCTTATTATAAACTAACCCCTCCATATACCCCCTCTCCCCTAACCTTATTATAAACTAACCCCTCCATATACCCCTTCAACCTACCCTTATAAACTAACCCCTCCATATACCCCCTCACCCTAACCTTATTATCAACTAACCCCTCCATATACCCCCTCACCCTACCCTTATAAACTAACCACTCCATATACCCCCTCACCCTAACCTTATTATAAACTAACCCCTCCATATACCCCCTCACCCTACCCTTATAAACTAACCCCTCCATATACCCCCTCACCCTAACCTTATTATAAACTAACCCCTCCATATACCCCCTCACCCTACCCTTATAAACTAACCCCTCCATATACCCCCTCACCCTACCCTTACAAACTAACCCCTCCATATACCCCCTCACCCTAACCTTATTATAAACTAACCCCTCCATATACCCCCTCACCCTAACCTTATTATAAAATAACCCCTCCATATACCCCTTCACCCTACCCTTATAAACTAACCCCTCCATATACCCCCTCACCCTAACCTTATTATAAACTAACCCCTCCGTATACCCCCTCACCCTAACCTTATTATAAACTAACCCCTCCGTATAGCCCCTCACCCTAACCTTATTATAAACTAACCCCTCCATATAGCCCCTCACCCTAACCTTATTATAAACTAACCCCTCCATATAGCCCCTCACCCTAACCTTATTATAAACTAACCCCTCCATATAGCCCTTCACCCTAACCTTATTATAAACTAACCCCTCCATATACCCCCTCACCCTAACCTTATTATAAACTAACCCCTCCATATAGCCCCTCACCCTAACCTTATTATAAACTAACCCCTCTATATAGCCCCTCACCCTAACCTTATTATAAACTAACCCCTCCATATAGCCCCTCACCCTAACCTTATTATAAACTAACCCCTCCATATAGCCCCTCACCCTAACCTTATTATAAACTAACCCCTCCATATACCCCCTCTCCCCTAACCTTATTATAAACTAACCCCTCCATATACCCCCTCACCCTAACCTTATTATAAACTAACCCCTCCATATACCCCCTCACACTAACCTTATTATAAACTAACCCCTCCATATACCCCCTCTCCCCTAACCTTATTATAAACTAACCCCTCCATATACCCCCTCTCCCCTAACCTTATTATAAACTAACCCCTCCATATACCCCTTCACCCTACCCTTATAAACTAACCCCTCCATATACCCCCTCACCCTAACCTTATTATCAACTAACCCCTCCATATACCCCCTCACCCTACCCTTATAAACTAACCCCTCCATATACCCCCTCACCCTAACCTTATTATAAACTAACCCCTCCATATACCCCCTCACCCTACCCTTATAAACTAACCCCTCCATATACCCCCTCACCCTAACCTTATTATAAACTAACCCCTCCATATACCCCCTCACCCTACCCTTATAAACTAACCCCTCCATATACCCCCTCACCCTACCCTTACAAACTAACCCCTCCATATACCCCCTCACCCTAACATTATTATAAACTAACCCCTCCATATACCCCCTCACCCTAACCTTATTATAAAATAACCCCTCCATATACCCCTTCACCCTACCCTTATAAACTAACCCCTCCATATACCCCCTCACCCTAACCTTATTATAAACTAACCCCTCCGTATACCCCCTCACCCTAACCTTATTATAAACTAACCCCTCCATATACCCCCTCACCCTAACCTTATTATAAACTAACCCCTCCATATACCCCCTCACCCTAACCTTATTATAAACTAGCCCCTCCATATACCCCCTCACCCTAACCTTATTATAAACTAGCCCCTCCATATACCCCCTCACCCTAACCTTATTATAAACTAACCCCTCCGTATAGCCCCTCACCCTAACCTTATTATAAACTAATCCCTCCGTATAGCCCCTCACCCTAACCTTATTATAAACTAACCGCTCCATATAGCCCCTCACCCTAACCTTATTATAAACTAACCCCTCCATATAGCCCCTCACCCTAACCTTATTATAAACTAACCCCTCCTTATACCCCCTTACCCTAACCTTATTATAAACTAACCCCTCCATATACCCCCTCACCCTAACCTTATTATAAACTAACCCCTCCATATACCCCCTCACCCTAACCTTATTATAAACTAACCCCTCCATATACCCCCTCACCCTAACCTTATTATAAACTAACCCCTCCATATACCCCCTCACCATAACCTTATTATAAACTAACCCCTCCATATAGCCCCTCACCCTAACCTTATTATAAACTAGCCCCTCCATATACCCCCTCACCCTAACCTTATTATAAACTAGCCCCTCCATATACCCCCTCACCCTAACCTTATTATAAACTAACCCCTCCATATACCCCCTCACCCTAATCTTATTATAAACTAACCCCTCCATATAGCCCCTCACCCTAACCTTATTATAAACTAGCCCCTCCATATACCCCCTCACCCTAACCTTATTATAAACTAGCCCCTCCATATACCCCCTCACCCTAACCTTATTATAAACTAACCCCTCCATATACCCCCTCACCCTAACCTTATTATAAACTAACCCCTCCATATAGCCCCTCACCCTAACCTTATTATAAACTAACCCCTCCATATACCCCCTCACCCTAACCTTATTATAAAATAACCCCTCCATATACCCCCTCACCCTAACCTTATTATAAACTAACCCCTCCATATACCCCCTCACCCTAACCTTATTATAAACTAACCCCTCCATATACCCCCTCACCCTAACCTTATTATAAACTAACCCCTCCATATAGCCCCTCACCCTAACCTTATTATAAACTAGCCCCTCCATATACCCCCTCACCCTAACCTTATTATGAACTAACCCCTCCATATACCCCATCACCCTAACCTTATTATAAACTAACCCCTCCTTATACCCCCTCACCCTAACCTTATTATAAACTAACCCCTCCATATACCCCCTCACCCTAAACTTATTATAAACTAACCCCTCCATATACCCCCTCACCCTAACCTTATTTTAAACTAACCCCTCCTTATACCCCCTCACCCTAACCTTATTATAAACTAACCCCTCCATATAGCCCCTCACCCTAACCTTATTATAAACTAACCCCTCCATATACCCCCTCACCCTAATCTTATTATAAACTAACCCCTCCTTATACCCCCTCACCCTAACCTTATTATAAACTAACCCCTCCATATACCCCCTCACCCTAACCTTATTATAAACTAACCCCTCCATATACCCCCTCACCCTAACCTTATTATAAACTAACCCCTCCATATAGCCCCTCACCCTAACCTTATTATAAACTAGCCCCTCTATATACCCCCTCTCCCCTAACCTTATTATAAACTAACCCCTCCATATACCCCCTAACCTTATTATAAACTAACCCCTCCTTATACCCCCTCACCCTAACCTTATTATAAACTAACCCCTCCATATAGCCCCTCACCCTAACCTTATTATAAACTAACCCCTCCATATACCCCATCACCCTAACCTTATTATAAACTAACCCCTCCTTATACCCCCTCACCCTAACCTTATTATAAACTAACCCCTCCATATACCCCCTCACCCTAAACTTATTATAAACTAACCCCTCCATATACCCCCTCACCCTAACCTTATTTTAAACTAACCCCTCCATATAGCCCCTCACCCTAACCTTATTATAAACGAACCCCTCCTTATACCCCCTCACCCTAACCTTATTATAAACTAACCCCTCCATATACCCCCTCACCCTAAACTTATTATAAACTAACCCCTCCATATACCCCCTCACCCTAACCTTATTTTAAACTAACCCCTCCATATAGCCCCTCACCCTAACCTTATTATAAACTAACCCCTCCTTATACCCCCTCACCCTAACCTTATTATAAACTAACCCCTCCATATAGCCCCTCACCCTAACCTTATTATAAACTAACCCCTCCTTATACCCCCTCACCCTAACCTTATTATAAACTAACCCCTCCATATACCCCCTCACCCTAACCTTATTATAAACTAGCCTCTCCATATACCCCCTCACCCTCACCTTATTTTAAACTAACCCCTCCATATAGCCCCTCACCCTAACCTTATTATAAACTAGCCCCTCCATATACCCCCTCACCCTAACCTTATTATAAACTAACCCCTCCATATACCCCCTCACCCTAACCTTATTATAAACTAACCCCTCCATATACCCCCTCACCCTAACCTTATTATAAACAAACCCCTCCATATACCCCTTCACCCTAACCTTATTATAAACTAGCCCCTCTATATACCCCCTCACCCTAACCTTATTATAAACTAACCCCTCCATATACCCCCTCATCCTAACCTTATTATAAACGAACCCCTCCATATACCCCCTCACCCTAACCTTATTATAAACTAACCCCTCCATATACCCCCTCACCCTAACCTTATTATAAACTAACCCCTCCATATACCCCCTCACACTAACCTTATTATAAACTAACCCCTCCATATACCCCCTCTCCCCTAACCTTATTATAAACTAACCCCTCCATATACCCCCTCACCCTAACCTTATTATAAACTAACCCCTCTATATACCCCTTCACCCTAACCTTATTATAAACTAACCCCTCCATATACCCCTTCACCCTAACCTTATTATAAACTAACCCCTCCATATAGCCCCTCACCCTAACCTTATTATAAACTAACCCCTCCATATACCCCCTCACCCTAACCTTATTATAAACTAACCCCTCCATATAGGCCCTCACCCTAACCTTATTATGAACTAACCCCTCCATATAGCCCCTCACCCTAACCTTATTATAAACTAACCCCTCCATATAGCCCTTCACCCTAACCTTATTATAAACTAACCCCTCCATATACCCCCTCACCCTAACCTTATTATAAACTAACCCCTCCATATAGCCCCTCACCCTAACCTTATTATAAACTAACCCCTCTATATAGCCCCTCACCCTAACCTTATTATAAACTAACCCCTCCATATAGCCCCTCACCCTAACCTTATTATAAACTAACCCCTCCATATAGCCCCTCACCCTAACCTTATTATAAACTAACCCCTCCATATACCCCCTCTCCCCTAACCTTATTATAAACTAACCCCTCCATATACCCCCTCACCCTAACCTTATTATAAACTAACCCCTCCATATACCCCCTCACACTAACCTTATTATAAACTAACCCCTCCATATACCCCCTCTCCCCTAACCTTATTATAAACTAACCCCTCCATATACCCCCTCTCCCCTAACCTTATTATAAACTAACCCCTCCATATACCCCTTCAACCTACCCTTATAAACTAACCCCTCCATATACCCCCTCACCCTAACCTTATTATCAACTAACCCCTCCATATACCCCCTCACCCTACCCTTATAAACTAACCACTCCATATACCCCCTCACCCTAACCTTATTATAAACTAACCCCTCCATATACCCCCTCACCCTACCCTTATAAACTAACCCCTCCATATACCCCCTCACCCTAACCTTATTATAAACTAACCCCTCCATATACCCCCTCACCCTACCCTTATAAACTAACCCCTCCATATACCCCCTCACCCTACCCTTACAAACTAACCCCTCCATATACCCCCTCACCCTAACCTTATTATAAACTAACCCCTCCATATACCCCCTCACCCTAACCTTATTATAAAATAACCCCTCCATATACCCCCTCACCCTACCCTTATAAACTAACCCCTCCATATACCCCCTCACCCTAACCTTATTATAAACTAACCCCTCCGTATACCCCCTCACCCTAACCTTATTATAAACTAACCCCTCCGTTTAGCCCCTCACCCTAACCTTATTATAAACTAATCCCTCCGTATAGCCCCTCACCCTAACCTTATTATAAACTAACCGCTCCATATAGCCCCTCACCCTAACCTTATTATAAACTAACCCCTCCATATAGCCCCTCACCCTAACCTTATTATAAACTAACCCCTCCTTATACCCCCTTACCCTAACCTTATTATAAACTAACCCCTCCATATACCCCCTCACCCTAACCTTATTATAAACTAACCCCTCCATATACCCCCTCACCCTAACCTTATTATAAACTAACCCCTCCATATACCCCCTCACCCTAACCTTATTATAAACTAACCCCTCCATATACCCCCTCACCATAACCTTATTATAAACTAACCCCTCCATATAGCCCCTCACCCTAACCTTATTATAAACTAGCCCCTCCATATACCCCCTCACCCTAACCTTATTATAAACTAGCCCCTCCATATACCCCCTCACCCTAACCTTATTATAAACTAACCCCTCCATATACCCCCTCACCCTAATCTTATTATAAACTAACCCCTCCATATAGCCCCTCACCCTAACCTTATTATAAACTAGCCCCTCCATATACCCCCTCACCCTAACCTTATTATAAACTAGCCCCTCCATATACCCCCTCACCCTAACCTTATTATAAACTAACCCCTCCATATACCCCCTCACCCTAACCTTATTATAAACTAACCCCTCCATATAGCCCCTCACCCTAACCTTATTATAAACTAACCCCTCCATATACCCCCTCACCCTAACCTTATTATAAACTAACCCCTCCATATACCCCCTCACCCTAACCTTATTATAAACTAACCCCTCCATATACCCCCTCACCCTAACCTTATTATAAACTAACCCCTCCATATAGCCCCTCACCCTAACCTTATTATAAACTAACCCCTCCATATAGCCCCTCACCCTAACCTTATTATAAACTAGCCCCTCCATATACCCCCTCACCCTAACCTTATTATGAACTAACCCCTCCATATACCCCATCACCCTAACCTTATTATAAACTAACCCCTCCTTATACCCCCTCACCCTAACCTTATTATAAACTAACCCCTCCATATACCCCCTCACCCTAAACTTATTATAAACTAACCCCTCCATATACCCCCTCACCCTAACCTTATTTTAAACTAACCCCTCCTTATACCCCCTCACCCTAACCTTATTATAAACTAACCCCTCCATATAGCCCCTCACCCTAACCTTATTATAAACTAACCCCTCCATATACCCCCTCACCCTAATCTTATTATAAACTAACCCCTCCTTATACCCCCTCACCCTAACCTTATTATAAACTAACCCCTCCATATACCCCCTCACCCTAACCTTATTATAAACTAACCCCTCCATATACCCCCTCACCCTAACCTTATTATAAACTAACCCCTCCATATAGCCCCTCACCCTAACCTTATTATAAACTAGCCCCTCTATATACCCCCTCTCCCCTAACCTTATTATAAACTAACCCCTCCATATACCCCCTAACCTTATTATAAACTAACCCCTCCTTATACCCCCTCACCCTAACCTTATTATAAACTAACCCCTCCATATAGCCCCTCACCCTAACCTTATTATAAACTAACCCCTCCATATACCCCATCACCCTAACCTTATTATAAACTAACCCCTCCTTATACCCCCTCACCCTAACCTTATTATAAACTAACCCCTCCATATACCCCCTCACCCTAAACTTATTATAAACTAACCCCTCCATATACCCCCTCACCCTAACCTTATTTTAAACTAACCCCTCCATATAGCCCCTCACCCTAACCTTATTATAAACGAACCCCTCCTTATACCCCCTCACCCTAACCTTATTATAAACTAACCCCTCCATATACCCCCTCACCCTAAACTTATTATAAACTAACCCCTCCATATACCCCCTCACCCTAACCTTATTTTAAACTAACCCCTCCATATAGCCCCTCACCCTAACCTTATTATAAACTAACCCCTCCTTATACCCCCTCACCCTAACCTTATTATAAACTAACCCCTCCATATAGCCCCTCACCCTAACCTTATTATAAACTAACCCCTCCTTATACCCCCTCACCCTAACCTTATTATAAACTAACCCCTCCATATACCCCCTCACCCTAACCTTATTATAAACTAGCCTCTCCATATACCCCCTCACCCTCACCTTATTTTAAACTAACCCCTCCATATAGCCCCTCACCCTAACCTTATTATAAACTAGCCCCTCCATATACCCCCTCACCCTAACCTTATTATAAACTAACCCCTCCATATACCCCCTCACCCTAACCTTATTATAAACTAACCCCTCCATATACCCCCTCACCCTAACCTTATTATAAACAAACCCCTCCATATACCCCTTCACCCTAACCTTATTATAAACTAGCCCCTCTATATACCCCCTCACCCTAACCTTATTATAAACTAACCCCTCCATATACCCCCTCATCCTAACCTTATTATAAACGAACCCCTCCATATACCCCCTCACCCTAACCTTATTATAAACTAACCCCTCCATATACCCCCTCACCCTAACCTTATTATAAACTAACCCCTCCATATACCCCCTCACACTAACCTTATTATAAACTAACCCCTCCATATACCCCCTCTCCCCTAACCTTATTATAAACTAACCCCTCCATATACCCCCTCACCCTAACCTTATTATAAACTAACCCCTCTATATACCCCTTCACCCTAACCTTATTATAAACTAACCCCTCCATATACCCCTTCACCCTAACCTTATTATAAACTAACCCCTCCATATAGCCCCTCACCCTAACCTTATTATAAACTAACCCCTCCATATACCCCCTCACCCTAACCTTATTATAAACTAACCCCTCCATATAGGCCCTCACCCTAACCTTATTATGAACTAACCCCTCCATATACCCCATCACCCTAACCTTATTATAAACTAACCCCTCCATATACCCCCTCACCCTAACCTTATTATAAACGAACCCCTCCATATACCCCCTCACCCTAACCTTATTATAAACTAACCCCTCCATATACCCCCTCACCCTAACCTTATTTTAAACTAACCCCTCCATATAGCCCCTCACCCTAACCTTATTATAAACTAACCCCTCCTTATACCCCCTCACCCTAACCTTATTATAAACTAACCCCTCCATATAGCCCCTCACCCTAACCTTATTATAAACTAACCCCTCCATATACCCCCTCACCCTAACCTTATTATAAACTAACCCCTCCTTATACCCCCTCACCCTAACCTTATTTTAAACGAACCCCTCCATATACCCCCTCACCCTAACCTTATTATAAACTAACCCCTCCATATACCCCCTCACCCTAACCTTATTTTAAACTAACCCCTCCATATACCCCCTCTCCCCTAACCTTATTATAAACTAGCCCCTCTATATACCCCCTCACCCTAACCTTATTATAAACTAACCCCTCCATATAGCCCCTCACCCTAACCTTATTTTAAACTAACCCCTCCATATAGCCCCTCACCCTAACCTTATTATAAACTAGCCCCTCTATATACCCCCTCTCCCCTAACCTTATTATAAACTAGCCCCTCTATATACCCCCTCACCCTAACCTTATTATAAACTAACCCCTCCATATACCCCCTCACCCTAACCTTATTATAAACTAACCCCTCCATATAGCCCCTCACCCTAACCTTATTATAAACTAACCCCTCCATATAGCCCCTCACCCTAACCTTATTATAAACTAACCCCTCCATATACCCCCTCACCCTAACCTTATTATAAACTAACCCCTCCATATAGCCCCTCACCCTAACCTTATTATAAACTAGCCCCTCTATATACCCCCTCTCCCCTAACCTTATCATAAACTAACCCCTCCTGCTAACCCCTCCTAACCCCCTCTATCTCCTGCTTGTCCCCCCAGGAGAGATGGAGGAGCTGGAGGCTCTGTGGCTGACGGGGATCTGCCACAATGAGAAGAACGAGGTGATGAGCAGCCAGCTGGACGTGGACAACATGGCAGGCGTCTTCTACATGCTGGGGGCGGCCATGGCTCTGTCGCTCATCACATTCATTGCCGAGCACGCCTTCTACTGGCAACTGCGCTTCTGCTTCATGGGCTACTGCACCGGCAAGCCAGGCTTTACCTTCTCCATCAGCAGGGTGAGTTATTGGCTGGATTGGAGCACTTCTAACCGGACCGGTACTTCCTGGCCAGGTTGCTAATACTCTGTGCTTATGCTACGCTCACGTCATGTCAGAAACTTGGAACTTCCAAGTTCAAATTAACGTAAGTTATTTGCGTAGGGCTTAATATTTGTTGATTCTGATACTTCCCAAGTGAGAAACTTGAGTATAATCTTTCTACAACGAGTCAGCTTACATGATGTGAACGCGGCATAATAAAACCTATACTAATAAGCTAATGATACTTTGTTAACTGTGATAGAGACATAGTAATAAGTAGTGACACTGCATGATACCCTTTGAGCAAGGATAACAAGAAGAGTATAACTACTGATATTGTGAACGCTAATAGAATTTAGGCTAATCCGTGCTAACGGTGCTAGCAAAACTAACATAACAGTCATCGCCAATGGGCCTTTTGAAAGCCTTTTTAATATATAACACTAATGCTAAGGCTCTTACAGTTAGTTACATGCCCACTGATTCCAGTTGTATAGAAGGGTAAAAACAGGACTTTATCACGGTGTTGTTGCGTCTTTAAATGGGGACTGCTCTGAGGGCTGTTTATGCGGGTCATTTACCATGGCAGTTGTCATGGCAGTTATTATTGTAAGTCAGAGAGCTTGTTTACGCATGCAAAACAATTGCTTGAGGAACAATCGCATTTGCATAATGTTACCTTTTAAGAGAGGGGGGGAATGTTTTTGTTGTTGCACGCTCATTGAACTCAATTATCATTAATTTGAGAAACAGTCGCAAATGTTTACCTGCCTGAACTTCTTAAGAAAGGTTTTTCTTATGCCCCCTTGAGCATTTTGAAAATGCAGTTTTCTCTACTGTATCCTTCCTCTTTTGGGAGCTCGACGATAGTTACTCTGTAAGACAGCAATAATGGTTTTATGCAAAGTACATCAAATAGTTTACATGTAAGGAGAGCCTCGATAGAATACAAATTCAGTATTTATTGGTTCAAGTGTACAGGTGTTGATGTTATTTGGCAGCTGCATTACAGCATTCATTTTCACCCTCTACACTATTACAGACTACCCCTCGTCTAATTATTGCCGCCTGCAAGAGATATTAGTCTATTAAAGATTTCTATGCCTGGTCTAGTGCTCCAGTTGTGGAGGGACAGAGGGTGGAAAAAATGAGAAAGTATAGCGCTCAACCAATCTGCACACATACAGGGAGAGAGAGAGAGGGAAGGGGACAGAAAGAAAGAGAGGGCATATGATGAGAGGTACAGATAACATACGACGCGAGGAAAAGGAAATCTGTCCGTGAAAAAGAATGATAAAAAACATAAAAGGGGAACAGAAGGAACAGAGGAGCACAAAGGGAAAGATGTGCCAGTAACCTCTGTCCTATCACCTTTATAGAGGGATTGTATGGACATACATAGATAGATAAAGAAAGTCCCGTTGGAGGAGAAGCTTCACCATGGCGACCAGGAGGCAATGGAGATAAAATAAGACAAAAAAATACACAAAGAAAGAGTGAAAGAGAAATAAAAGAGTGGAAAGAGTAGAAAAAAGAATAATGAATTTAGGGGGCCAGGGGGCCAGGGGAGAGGAGTGACTAAGAGATGGACAAAAAAAATGGTTTTGACATGACGCCCCTGATGAACAGTGAAACACGTTTTCACTGGCAGGCAATGATCTTTCGTTTTTTAAATCTGGAATGGCATGAGAAACACCAACCCACAGCGCTGATCCTAACATACATGCCTTGATTTGTTGGTAGGTGTCACCTCTTAGAATTACTGTCCTCACAATGCCAAATTCACAACCAGATAAAAACATAACATTTCAACAAAACCACACCTGCCTTTCATTTCGCAGAATATTTTAAAATACTTTTATTGCATGATTCATTTTCGTGACGTGTCTTTACGAGACGGGGGTTGGATTGCCCCAGGAAAAGTGCTGTCAGCTGAATTTAAATTAAATTAATTCAACTTATTGATTGGTTGGTCAAAACTAGACGCTAACGGCGCTCCTGTCATTATCAATCAAGTCTCTGATCTGCCCTCCAACACTGGGTCTGAGTGAGAGGAGGAGAGGAGAGGCTCTGAGCCTCTGCAGGGGCCAAAGCTCTGTCTGCTCCCCAGGGCGAACGTATTGATGAACTCACCCCTATTACTGTTTAATAGTGTGTAAACAAGGTGGCCAGATGAAACACTGCAATGCATTAACCTCTCTCTCTTTGTCGCTCTCTCTCTCTCTCTCATCTCTCTCCACCTTTCCACCTCCCGTCCGCTTTCTAATGCTCGTCCACCAATCTACCCTATTTATGTTTTCGTCAATCTGTCTTTGTGTTGGTTTCTTTCGCTTGCTCCCCCTCTCCCCATGTTTTTCTCTCTCTCCCTCTCTTCCTGTTTCTCTACCATTCTCTATCCCCCCCTATTAATCTATTCCTCCAACAGGGCATCTGGAGTTGTATCCACGGGGTCCAGATCGAGGAGAACAAGTCGGCCATGGACTCTCCATCGGCCACCATGAACATGAACATGAACAACACCCACTCCAACATCCTGCGACTGCTCCGCACAGCCAAGGACATGACCGCCATCCCGGGGGTCAACGGCTCGCCGCACATGCACGGCGCCCTGGACTACGGTGGCCACCACCGTGGCGGCGGCGAGTCGCCCAGCATCTATGACATCTCCGAGCACCGGCGCAGCTTACAAGAGCGCAAGGCCCCGCCGCCGCCCTACCTGCCCGAGGACAACATGTTCAGCGACTACATCAGCGAGGTGGAGAGGACTTTTGGCAACTTGCCCCTGAAGGACAACAACCTGTACCAGGACCATTACCTGCACCACCACTCAGGCCCGGGACCCGGGCTGGCTCTGGGTATGTCCGGCCCCCCGCCTAACAGGCCGAGTAGCTTAGGCAGTACCAGTTCATTGGAGGGAGGGATGTTTGATTGTGACAGTTTAGGGGGAGGGGTAGCGCCCATATTCACCACACAGCCCCGCGTTGCCTCCCTGACTCACAGGAACACCAATAAGTTTGACCTGATCGCCGGCCACACCTCGGCCTCAGGCTCCGGTCAGCAGGGGGGTCAGTTCAAGTCGAACGACCTCTACGGGAGGTTCTCCTTCAAAGGCGGGGCATCCAGTTCTGGGTTTATCGACAGGGGCGGTCACGACAGGTACTGCATGGGTGGAGGAGGAGGGGGTGGCGGGGGCTCGGGGGGCGATGATGTGTCGGATATCTCCTCACACACCATCACCTACGGCAATCTGGAGGGCAACGCCAAGAGGCGTAAACAGTACAGGGACAGTTTGAAAAAGAGGCCCCACTCAGCCAAATCCAGGCGGGAGCAGGACGAGATTGATTACCGGAGGCGAGCCCAACACCATCACACCGTCCACCACCACTTCTCCCGCGGGCCTCTGGGACACCGCTCGGCCTCCCCACCCCTGGTCCCCTCTGAGCGGAAGAGAGGAGGAGGTGGAGGAGGTGGAGGAGGAGGGGGTAACTCTTCACCTTACTTATTCCGCGACAAAGAAAATCTGAGGGAGTACTATGCAGAGCAGTTCCATTCCAAGGAGGGCTCTGCCCAGTGGGAGCATGTGGATATGTCCGACGGGCCTTGTCCGATGGGCGGTAGGGGAGGAGGAGTCGGTGGCGGTAGTAGTGGTAGTGGCATTTGTAAGAGCTTAGTGCCCGTGGAGGATTTCCTGAAAGGTAACAAACCCAAGAAGTCAGAGGGTAAAAGTGGCGTAGTCGGAGGAATGGGCTTGGGGTCGTCAGGGCAACAGGCCCACACGTGTTGGGAGAAGAACATGTCTGAAGTGGGAGGTGGAGGCATAGCAGGGGGTGACTGGGAGTGTCGGAATCACAGTGGTGGTGGCGGGGGAGGAGGAGGGAAGTCCATCTCTCACCATGGAGGAGGGGGGACCTGTACGCATGGGGGCGCTAGTGGCGGAGGGGGAGGAGGGGGTGGGGGCCCTAGTGGCGGAGGGGGAAATAGTCGTCCAAGCTCTGCTACTTGCAAACGGTGCGAGTCGTGTAAGAAACCAGGCAACCTGTATGACATCAGTGAAGATAACCTCATATTTAGCCAGATGGGGGGTGGAAGGGGGAAGAGTGGTGATGCGGGGGGTGCTGGCCAATCACAAAGTCATGCACAGCGCAGGAAGCTAGGGCCAGGTGGGCGGGTGTTACGGAGGCAACACTCCTACGACACGTTTGTAGATTTGCAGAAGGGGGGGGGGCGGCGGACGCATGGGCGGGGGAGGAGGAGGAGGTGGGGGAGGAGGGGGAGGGGGGCAGCTCCTCCCGCCCAGAAGCGTGAGCTTGAAAGACAAAGACCGCTACATGGAGGGCGTTAGCCCATACGCCCAAATGTTTGCCCAGTACGCGGAGAGGGACAGAGATAGTCCCTCCTTTTTCAGTCGGGGTGGTAGTGAGCGGGAGAGGGCGAAAGGAGGCTCCTCCTTCAGTTTGTTCCGAGGCGAACGAGGCGAAGGTGGGTTGCACCGTCGGTCGGTGGGGGAGAAAGACATGAGGGACAGAGATAGAAGAATGATGGGAGGTGGAGGTGGTGGGGGCGGTAGTGGCAAAGGGGCCGGGACTTACTCCTTGTCTAAATCTCTCTACCCAGATAAGGTGACCCAGAACCCCTTCATCCCAACCTTCGGCGACGACCAGTGTCTATTACATGGCGGCAAACCGTACTACGTCAAAATGTCTCCACAGCAACAGCAACAACCGCCACAGCATCTCCTCAACAACAGCCGCGGGGACTTCCGAGGCTCCATGGGGGTGCCTTCATATTTGCCGGCATCAGCCACGACGGGGGTCATGTCCAACGTGACCCCCAGGTTCCCCAATGATCTGTGTCTCGGGGGAGGGTTGGGGGGGCCCATGGGGAACCACCATGGCCCCAGACTGGGAGGCAACAAGCTACTGCCGGTCAGGGACGGGGGGTTAGGGTTGGTGGGGCAGGGCGGACAGAGACCCTTCAACGGCTCGAGCAACGGCCACGTTTACGAGAAGCTCTCCAGCATCGAGTCTGACGTCTGAAAGAAAGAGACGGAGCTAGAGAACAGGATAATTGCTTCTCCGTCTGAGGAGAACGAATAGCCGCTACATTGTGGACATCGTTCTCATATTTCTAACTGAGGAAGGTTAGTTGGACAATGGACACTGCGGACAGAGTGAAGGAGAGTGAAGGAACTGTCAAGTGTAACAGAAAGCGACGCGACTTCTAATGAGGAAATGAATGGATTCTGCTGCTTGACTCTGAGACTGTGAGGGAGGAGGAGAGAAATCTCTCCTCCGTTTCTCCTCTCCTTCTTCACTCCCTCTTTTATCTTTCCCTCTCTTCCGCTCGCCTGCTGTTCCTTACACCAAGACAAATGTTTTGCTTAGTTATCAGAAATACAATCAAATGAATGAAAAATCGAATACTTTTCTTGAAGTAACAGGGTAAACTAACAATAATTGTATTGATAATGTTGTTAATGATATTATTGAATATAATTAAATTGTTTAAGATGTTCAGTTTGGGCTCGTTTTTTTTTTTTTTTTTAAATAGTTCATGTTGTTATATATTTGTACTGTTGTTAATTATTTGCTAGGCCACCATATTACAGGAGACTAATAGACTCTTTGTTAGGAAGAAATGTTACTTAAGTACCAATACTTTTAGGTTGTGTAATTCAGATTTCTTCTTAATTCTTGATTATCCATATCTTCTGTTCTTGGAGTGCTGTGAAAAAAGTATATTGTATGTGAAAGGCATGATTTGCTGAGTACATTTTCCATATACTTGACATCTTATAGTGAAGGAGAAAGTCCCTATGTGGCATCATACTGGTTTGCAGTTTAGATTTCTTGTTTTGCCTGGCAGTACGTCGGGAGTAGTGGTGATCTCAGATACCGAGCGGGATGTGCCTTACTGAATTCACTACAATCATAAAGATATGAAGACTCCTCCTCCTATCGGTAGAAAGGGTGTTCATTCTGTGGACAATTCAGTTATTAACTAGTAATTCATAAAGTGGTTATCATGTTCTCTGAGAATCCGCTGAGCTGACATTTTGCTTTAAACGAGATCCACCCACCTGAAAGGAGAGATAGTTGCATCATGGAAGATGTAGTTTTCTGCTCGTTTCACTCGGGTGCCAGTCAAGAGGCTCTTATCTCACCCTTTAGCTTTCCATAAATCATTTGATTTACCGTTTTAAATCCCAACATATCACCCCCTTATATACCCAAAGGTAAACTATCAATTACACTTATTATCATTTTTGTATTGTTTTTTAAAACTTGGCATAGATGCAGTATTTGCTAAATATATGTAAATCCCCTTGTATGCCTATATGTTGCTGGGAAGTGATTCAATGGAGTTGGTTTCAGTTGGACTTGACAGTTTTCTACTTTTAAGATATGGTCCATGTTCTGGGAATGGAGAGATGAACAGCAGGACGTGTTACTTATTTCATTTGTATTATGGCAGTAAGCTGTTGCTGCTATATTATCAAGACACATTTATCAGAAGGGGGATGGGTCGAGAGTGGTGTGTTGTGAACACAGGGAGGAACGAAAGTCTCCGTTGGTTTATTTATTTCATTTCACCCAATCACTGTACTATTACTGTACTGTATACTGTATGTCTCTCCTTAATTCACGTCAAGGACTTGATCAAACCACTAATTATGTTTGACTTACTTAGAATGTGTTATAATTTCTGAGAATTCAGATATCACTAAAGGTGGTCACTTGAGATGGGGATTGGGGAGAAAAATCACTATTCACTATTTGTTAGCTTTTTCCTTGTGAATACCAAAACAAATCAATCACTTTATACAGGCCACACAAGACAGTCTGGATGTAACATTCAGTAAATCTCAGTAAACTTTCAACATTGTGCCGAAGATGATTATGGAATGTTTTGGCAATTTCCATCAATGGCTTGATACATAAGTAGGATACAAGGACAATGGCTTGATACATAAGTAGGATACAAGGACAATGGCTTGATACATAAGTAGGATACAAGGACAATGGCTTGATACATAAGTAGGATACAAGGACAATGGCTTGATACATAAGTAGGATACAAGGACAATGGCTTGATACATAAGTAGGATACAAGGACAATGGCTTGATACATAAGTAGGATACAAGGACAATGGCTTGATACATAAGTAGGATACAAGGACAATGGCTTGATACATAAGTAGGATACAAGGACAATGGCTTGATACATAAGTAGGATACAAGGACAATGGCTTGATACATAAGTAGGATACAAGGACAATGGCTTGATACATAAGTAGGATACAAGGACAATGGCTTGATACATAAGTAGGATACAAGGACAATGGCTTGATACATAAGTAGGATACAAGGACAATGGCTTGATACATAAGTAGGATACAAGGACAATGGCTTGATACATAAGTAGGATACAAGGACAATGGCTTGATACATAAGTAGGATACAAGGACAATGGCTTGATACATAAGTAGGATACAAGGACAATGGCTTGATACATAAGTAGGATACAAGGACAATGGCTTGATACATAAGTAGGATACAAGGACAATGGCTTGATACATAAGTAGGATACAAGGACAATGGCTTGATACATAAGTAGGATACAAGGACAATGGCTTGATACATAAGTAGGATACAAGGACAATGGCTTGATACATAAGTAGGATACAAGGACAATGGCTTGATACATAAGTAGGATACAAGGACAATGGCGTTTGTGAAGCTTGAGTACTTGTCCAGGACAGGGTTACCATTGGCCTAGTATTAGCAAGAATTCTTAATCTCTGCGTTTAAAATAAAACCTTATTTGAATAATTCTGTCTATTTCAACCAGAACAACCACTTTTCATCTATCAAGGACAAATATCTTGTGAATTTACAAATGTGATTGAAGGCACTGGACAGTATTTTCCTTTTGGAAAACAGTCCTCACAACTGTCCTAGAAGGTACTTGGTAGAAGGTGGAGAAAAGCAAACCAACGCCATGATAAAAATGAAAAAACGTTGAATCTCCACATAGTGTGGAAAGGAAAATGTTTTCCCCTATTCTATAAGCATTGAGTCCAGTGGTTTGTTTATCATGCTTTTGCCAATGTCTCTGGGTCACTTCCATCAATGATAACCTCATGTCCATGGAAGATGACCTTAAAGCCACAACTTATCACAGACAGATATCCAGGTCCAAGCTGTATTTGTGTTCACCTCCATGTCATTGTTGTAATAATCAATTTAGGACACCCCATATCTTCATTTGATTTATTCTATTTATGAATTACTTTAAGTTATAGCTGTCTGAAATATTACATTTCTAAGTGATTTGTCTTTTTGCCAAACCAAATTGTACGATCTAAGCACAATCAGTGTTATTGATTAGTTGATCAATACTTGTACATCCCTATTGAAACTTTGAAAGATTTTTCCTTCTTTCATGACTGACAAGTCAGTGTGTATGATATTGAGTCAGTGTGTAAGGACATGCATGCATCAGTGGAATTGTTTTATTTTCCATTTTTTACTTAGACTCTATTTTATCCCAAAAGTGGGTGTTTGGGAATGATATCTGGACTTTTTAATCGATTTAATTGATTCTGATCCTTGTTGGTGTGTGTTTGTCTCTGTAAAAAGACAAATCGAATTTTGCTCTGAAAATTGTCGTTATTTTAAAATATTTCAAATTCAGTAAACAGAATTGTCAATAGGAATAATTGCTATGACAGAAATAGTTTCAACAGATTTATTATGGAACCAGAAGAAGTGTAAGAAGAGAAGTTCAGGCTTCTCTGCTCCTCTTGATGTTTGGTTGTAAATGCTGTGAATGAGGTGAAGGTATTGGTATTATTAAATGCCTGTGAATGAGGTGAAGGTATTGGTATTATTAAATGCCTGTGAATGAGGTAAAGGTATTGGTATTATTAAATTCCTGTGAATGAGGTGAGGGTATTGGTATTATTAAATTCCTGTGAATGAGGTGAAGGTATTGGTATTATTAAATGCCTGTGAATGAGGTGAAGGTATTGATATTATTAAATGCCTGTGAATGAGGTGAAGGTATTGGTATTATTAAATGCCTGTGAATGAGGTAAAGGTATTGGTATTATTAAATGCCTGTGAATGAGGTAAAGGTATTGGTATTATTAAATGCCTGTGAATGAGGTAAAGGTATTGGTATTATTAAATGCCTGTGAATGAGGTAAAGGTATTGGTATTATTAAATGCCTGTGAATGAGGTGAAGGTATTGGTATTATTAAATTCCTGTGAATGAGGTAAAGGTATTGGTATAACGTTTTTATGAAGTGATGAACCAGCTTTGATTTTCAATGTTTTTGCTTGTTTTTTCCCTACAACCACTCGTTCTTCAGTAAGTTGCTTTCTTTCTTTCTTTCTTTCTTTCTTTCTTTCTTTCTTTCTTTCTTTCTTTCTTTCTTTCTTTCTTTCTTTCTTTCTTTCTTTCTTTCTTTCTTTCTTTCTGTTGTTGTTGTATGTGCCTCAGTACATACGCTTGATTACGTGTGTGTGTGTGTGTGTGTGTGTGTGTGTGTGTGTGTGTGTGTGTGTGTGTGTGTGTGTGTGTGTGTGTGTGTGTGTGTGTGTGTGTGTGTGTGTGTGTGTGTGTGTGTGTGTGTGTGTGTGTGTGTATGTATTTCTATTCACTTTAATTTGGTAAAAGACCGGCATACACACTTGTTTTTGTTACACAACTAATGGTAATGACATTAGTGGCTATAACATAAGCACAACATCATGACTCTCTACTACATTTTTACAAGTTATCATTTTTCTTCTTTGGCAACCCTTTATTTTACGTGTTTCCAAGAGAAAATTATAACACGACCATTTCTAGAACTGTACAGATTGTGAAAATGTATATATGACTAAACATTTCAGTCACTCTTTAATTTTTGTATGGGAAGAAATGACATGTGTTAAAGAACAATAACAAATGTGATTAAATATTTAATAATATTTAAAATGAGGATAATTAAACACAGTCGATGTGAAAATAAGTGCTAAGAAATATTCTTCTTCTGTCTCTTTGTACAAAACAAAGTGTTGAGTATTAATAATAAAACAATGAAATCATGTAATTTGTGAAATTCCTACGTTTTCTTATTTTCCCCCTCTAAACAGATTTCAACATTCATTCATGGTCTCTCATTTGTCTGCGATTCATGATAATGTATATGTTTTTGTATATATTGGAATTATCTGTCTCGAAGGACCAATACCTTAAAGGGTCATTCAGCAGTTAAAACAATAGAAAAGTGCCTCCCCGCCCCTGTTTCGTTTTTTTTATAATGGGGCTGGAGAATTGTAACCACTTTCAACTTCCTAGACAGAGCTATGGATGGATGGAAGGACTTACCAGCCATGATATCAATATTATAGTTGTAAACATGTTTTGACTCTATATAGTGTTTGTTTAAATTTAATTAGTTTACAAACATTGGAGTAAAACAAGCTTATATTTTGGCTTCTGGTGGGGTACAACAGCTCATGAGGTATTTATAAGTAATATTCTTCAAGAATCAACGGGTACATATCAAGTCCAAAAATGTCTGTATTAACTGCAGATTGCCCCTTTAAAGGTGCAGGGCCTTTTCAAGTGTTCTCAGATTCATCTGTCATTTAAATGGCCAGTATCACTCCTCCTCTTTAATCCTGTTGCTGTATTGTCACTTTCATCCAGGACACCTGTCCATCCTCCCATTCCTCTCATCCCCTTTTACCTTTCATCTTGTCTCTCCGTAGCTCTCCTTTTTCTGCATTTTCGTATCTTTCTGCCTGTCTTTTTTCTTTCACAAGTAGGACACTGAAATGAGATTGAGGTTACTCAAGATGTTGGAGAGGCAGGTTTGTAGGCCAGGACAGACGGAGAGGGAGGTGACGAATGACACACTGATAAAAAGTGAGCCAGTAGGATATTGTATACAGAATTTGAAAGACTCCAAATTCTCCTCCTGAGACTCTCTCTCTGTCTCTCTTTCTTCTGAAAGAGCTCTGACCAGCAACAAGGGAGATATTTAAAGAAACCAGTCATCCACAAAACCCTCTTTGAGATTTTGGTAAAGCAAATCTCTGTATCTATATTTGTATAATTCAAGATCTCTGCTATGATCCTATGTCAATGAGAGATAAATAATTAGCTAGTGCTATAAACAACACTGGTAGAACAAGAACACATTGATAGAACACATTGATAGGACACATTGATAGAACACATTGATAGAACACATTGCAACACATGTAACTACTTGACAATTAACTGTTACCTAGCAACTGGCTCTTTATTCAAGAGATGGGGAAGAGTTGAGGATTTATACTGTATATTCTCACTGTCTTAGTGGATTGGATGGGAAAATGGATCAACATACAATACCAAAATGGAAAGTACAGAGAGAGAGAGAGAGAGAGAGAGAGAGAGAGAGAGAGAGAGAGAGAGAGAGAGAGAGAGAGAGAGAGAGAGAGAGAGAGAGAGAGAGAGAGAGAGAGAGAGAGAGAGAGAGAGAGAGAGAGAGAGAGAGAGAGAGAGAGAGAGAGAGAGAGAGAGAGAGAGAGAGAGAGAGAGAGAGAGAGAGCAAGTAGAGAAAGAGGAGAGTAGGGAGTAGTAAGAGAGGAGAGAGAGAATAGAAAGACAGTAGAGAGAAAGAGGGAGAGCGAGAGTAGAGAGAGAGAGAGAGTCATAATGGAATGCAGATTAAGAAGTAGAGATTTTTGTGTCTGCATTGTGACCAAATTTCCTGATCCATCCCTGTATGCAAATTGTTTCACAGCTATTCTTTCCAATAATAAGTTATTTATTTGAAGACATGTTGGTGGCATAAGTCAATGGTGCAGCCTGTCAATGATGTTAGAGGCCGGTATAATGATGATTTAAGTGGTTTCAACGCTCCCAGATTGGTCTACACAATGCGTCTTTTAATCGTGTAAACCTGTCTAAAAATGCGGGATCAATCAGAATGTGGACAAGATCAGGAAAAAGGACCCATGTTAGAACCAGGTATAAACAGGGCTAGAGAGAAACAACGGAGGATGACAAGCAGAGATGGGGAAGAGGAGAGGAGAGAAAGGAGAGAAGGAACGGTTGCTGTAGAAACGCTTGGCAAAGTTTTAATGAGGGCACAAAGTTCGATCCTTATGCCCACAACACATCCACACTCACACAGTATATATACCATCTGGCTTTAGTATTACCCTTTGTGACTACAGCTAACGGGAAAAAAATAATGATATCCCAAACGAATAACAGGATAGGGAGTCACCCTTTAAAGTCAGATATTAAAACATAACAGTGTGGCATACAACATCCTCTCCAATAGTAGCATTTTGTTCTATTGTGTACTGATAATGTGGTACTCTAAAATCAATTGTGTGGCGATTGGTTTTGAATCCAATGGTGATCACGCTTCCATGCAAATGACGGAATTATTTTCATGGCCATGCAGCCACAGTTGGCTAGTTCTGAATGAGATGATCAGACAGTTGAGACTTGATGAGTTTGTTTAATGAATATATCATTGCTCTCTCATGGATTGATACACATAACAACTACAGATGCACATCTTTGTTTATAATGAAGCAGAGATAGAGAATACATACATTTTACATCAACTTTCTACAATAGATATCAGATTTTGATACATTATAATTATTTGCAGACTCTATTTCGTTAATTACTCGCTCTTTCACCTTTGACCTCTCACTGAACTTAGAACCCTAACACTAACTTTCCTACTATCACACTCCTCCGTAGTCCACAATCCCTCCCGCTATCTCTCACTCGCACTCTCCAGCATCCTAACTTGTCCGTTGTTGTATACTCTCACCCTCCTCCTCCTCACCACCCTAGTCCCCCTCACAGGGACCGCCTTCTTCAAGGTGTACCTCGTCAGTCTCGCTGCGCCACCTCTCATGCTCCGAGGTGGCAGAGCCCTGCTACCGCCACCCCCTCCCTCCTCCCCCTCGTCCCGGTAGCCGTGGCGACGGAGGAATGGTTCCAGGGTTGCTAGGCGATGGGTGAGTTCCGTGATACGCCTGTGCAGCAGAGTGACTTCCCTGAAGAGATCGTTGAGTGACTCGGACAGAGGGCGCACCCTGCAGGACACAAAGAGTAACTTAGCAACAGGCACTTCAAACTGGCAATCAATCACACTTTAAGAACCTGGACAGTAACTTCAAATTATTCATCTGCAGTGGTCAATATTTTGTAGAGTCAAAACAGGAACTTAGCAACATCAATCTACAATGTCATTCACACATTGTTGGACAGATTAAATAACTTTATAGGCCTACAACTTCATTATAGAGACATACGGTGCCTTCAGAAAGTATTCACCCCCTGTCACTTTCTCCACATTTTGTTGTGTTATTTTAAATGAATGAAATTGAGTTTTTTGGGGGGTCACAAGCCTACACATATCACATAATGTCAAAGTAGAATTATGTCTTTAGACATTTTTACAAATGAATTACAAATGAGAAGCTGAAATGTCTTGAGTCAATAAGTATTCAACCCCTTTGTTATGATAAGCCTAAATAAGTAAGGAGTAGAGATTTTCTTAACAAGTCACATAATAAGTTGCATGGATCACTCTGTGAGTAATAATCGTGTTTAGCATGATTTTTTTAATGACTACCTCCTCTCTGTACCCCAGTGAATTTCAAGCACAGATTCAACCACAAAGACCAGGGAGGTTTTACAATGCCTCGCAAAGAAGGGCACCTATTGGTAGATGGGTAAAATAAAAAAAGCAGACATTGAATATCTTTGAGAATGGTGAAGTTATTAATTACACTTTGGTGTGTGTATCAATACACCTAGTCACTACAAAGATAATACTGCAAAAATGTGGCAAAGCAATTCACTTTTTGTCCTGAATAAAAAGTGTTGTGTTTGGAGCAAATCCAATACAACACATTACTGAGTATCACTCTCCATATTTTGAAGCATAGTGGTGGCTGTACTGTGTTATGGGTATGCTTGTAATCATTAAGGAGTTTTTCAGGATAAAAAATAAACAGAATGGAGCTAAGCACAGGAAAAAACCTAGAGGAAAACCTGGTTCAGTCTGCTTTTCAACAGACACTGGGAGACAGTCACCTTTCAGCAGGACAATAACGGAAAACAAGGTAAAATATACACTGGAGTTGCTTACCAGGAAGAGAGTGAATGTTCCTGAGTGGCTTAGTTACAGTTTTGACTTAAATTGGCTTGAAAATCTATGGCAGGACTTGAAAACGGTTGTCTAGCAATGATCAACAACCAATTTGACAGCTTGAAGAATTTTAAATGGGCAAATATTGTACAATCCAGGTGTGGAAAGCTCTTAGAGACTTACCCAGAAAGACAGCTGTAATCGCTGCTAAAGGTGTTTCTAACATGTATTGACTCAGGGGTGTGAATAATTATGCAAATGAGGTATTTCTGTATTTAATTTTCAGTACATTTGCAAAAATATCTAAAAACATGTTTTACTTTGTCATTATGGAGTAATGTCTGCAGATGGGGTAAGAAAAACATATATACTTAATCTGTTTTGAATTCAGGCTGTAACACAACACAATTTGGAATAAGTCAAGGGGTATGAATACTTTCTGAAAGTACTGTAAAATGGATTTGTACACTCTGTTGACCTATACCACAGTAAAGATGTCCCTCTGGTACTCCTACCTGGAGTAGTCAGGGAGCAGGGTGCTGGGCTGAGAGTGGAGTAGGGTCTTGATCTCGTTGAAGATGCGTTTTCCCCAGACGTCCAGGACTCTGGTCACACTGCGGACAGTGGTCACGTTCACACTCTCAGCTGCAACCACAACCCCAGAGAAAAGGAAGAAGAGACGTTGTTATGAAAGACCTGTCTGTTTCACTTCTGCTTTTTCTTTCCTTGACGTCAACTGAGTAGGCTGGCTGGATGTTCTTATTTATTAGCTTACCTCCCTCCCGGTAGTTCCAGTACCCATAATCCAGTTCGTTCTCCTCGCTAACGGACTGGGCCATGGTCGCCATGGCAGCCAGAAGCAGCAGCAGCATCACAGTTTGAGGGGCCATGATGAGAAGACACAGCCCTTTATGAAGAAGAAAAGGAAAACACAACAAGAATGATTGAAAAAAATCTGCCAATTAGCCAAAATCAGTTCACTGTGACATTACAACAATTTGATTATGTTCAGAAGAAATAGGGAAAGTCAGAGACAGAGAGAAGAATCAGAAAGAGGGAGAGAGAGAGTGAAGAAAAAGTAGTTTTTTCCACACAAGGCTGCCAACAGTCTCTCCGTGGCCCAGTTAAGAGTTGAAAACAGATCCACGTGCATGTTCACATGTTGGTTTGGTATAGGTCATCTTAGAAACCCTCTATATTACCTATCGCTCTTTGAAAGTCTCTCAAAGTATGTTTTCAATACTATAACTGAAAACAGGTAACATAGCCATTCATTTGTGGTAAGGACAGGAGTCAGACAGTCTTATGACCTGTTGGACTGAACAAACTCAATTAGTTTATTTCAAAGCCTGAAGAAAATCTATTTTGTGTGAGGGACAGTGGGGCCTGTGTCTTCAGGACAGTGGTGTGATAGAAGGAGAAGGACCATGTGTCCAACCAACCAGCAAACAGTTTGAAGACCTTGATTGTATTGTATTGGTTCCAGAAACAAGGCAATATAAAGAGCAGGAAGGGGATTATAGCCAGAACGGAGACCATGAGAAGGATTGGTAATCACTTGGAATGTTTTGGATATCTTAGATGATAACTCATGAAAGAAGTCTTGTAAATGACTTCATAAGAGGGTCTCGTGTTGCAGTTGGCACCAGACCAGAGGGAGAATGGAATATACAAATTAACACCTATCCTCACAAGAAACAAGTTTGAAAAGCCATAACATGGCACGAAAAATTGCCAAAGACTCCGGTCACCCGGGACATTGACTGTTCTCCATGCTCCCGTTCTGCTACCAGTCACTTTTCAGCCTTGTTTACATGTACATCATACTACCAGCCACTTTTTATGTATGAACCCACCTCAACCACTCCAGTACCCCTGCACATTGAATAAGGTACTGGTACTGACCTGTATATACTACCACTCCAGTACCCCTGCACATTGAATAAGGTACTGGTACTGACCTGTATATACTACCACTCCAGTACCCCTGCACATTGAATAAGGTACTGGTACTGACCTGTATATACTACCACTCCAGTACCCCTGCACATTGAATAAGGTACTGGTACTGACCTGTATATACTACCACTCCAGTACCCCTGCACATTGAATAAGGTACTGGTACTGACCTGTATATACTACCACTCCAGTACCCCTGCACATTGAATAAGGTACTGGTACTGACCTGTATATACTACCACTCCAGTACCCCTGCACATTGAATAAGGTACTGGTACTGACCTGTATATACTACCACTCCAGTACCCCTGCACATTGAATAAGGTACTGGTACTGACCTGTATATACTACCACTCCAGTACCCCTGCACATTGAATAAGGTACTGGTACTGACCTGTATATACTACCACTCCAGTACCCCTGCACATTGAATAAGGTACTGGTACTGACCTGTATATACTACCACTCCAGTACCCCTGCACATTGAATAAGGTACTGGTACTGACCTGTATATACTACCACTCCAGTACCCCTGCACATTGAATAAGGTACTGGTACTGACCTGTATATACTACCACTCCAGTACCCCTGCACATTGAATAAGGTACTGGTACTGACCTGTATATACTACCACTCCAGTACCCCTGCACATTGAATAAGGTACTGGTACTGACCTGTATATACTACAACTCCAGTACCCCTGCACATTGAATAAGGTACTGGTACTGACCTGTATATACTACCACTCCAGTACCCCTGCACAGTGAATAAGGTACTGGTACTGACCTGTATATACTACCACTCCAGTACCCCTGCACATTGAATAAGGTACTGGTACTGACCTGTATATACTACCACTCCAGTACCCCTGCACATTGAATAAGGTACTGGTACTGACCTGTACATACTACCACTCCAGTACCCCTGCACATTGAATAAGGTACTGGTACTGACCTGTATATACTACCACTCCAGTACCCCTGCACATTAAATAAGTTACTGGTACTGACCTGTATATACTACCACTCCAGTACCCCTGCACATTGAATAAGTTACTGGTACTGACCTGTATATATTACCACTCCAGTGTCCCTGCACATTGAATAAGGTACTGGCACTGACCTGTATATACTACCACTCCAGTACCCCTGCACATTGAATAAGGTACTGGCACTGACCTGTATATACTACCACTCCAGTACCCCTGCACATTGAATAAGGTACTGGTACTGACCTGTATATACTACCACTCCAGTACCCCTGCACATTGAATAAGGTACTGGTACTGACCTGTATATACTACCACTCCAGTACCCCTGCACATTGAATAAGGTACTGGTACTGACCTGTATATACTACCACTCCAGTACCCCTGCACATTGAATAAGGTACTGGTACTGACCTGTATATACTACCACTCCAGTACCCCTGCACATTGAATAAGGTACTGGTACTGACCTGTATATACTACCACTCCAGTACCCCTGCACATTGAATAAGGTACTGGTACTGACCTGTATATACTACAACTCCAGTACCCCTGCACATTTAATAAGGTACTGGTACTGACCTGTATATACTACCACTCCAGTACCCCTGCACAGTGAATAAGGTACTGGTACTGACCTGTATATACTACCACTCCAGTACCCCTGCACATTGAATAAGGTACTGGTACTGACCTGTATATACTACCACTCCAGTACCCCTGCACATTGAATAAGGTACTGGTACTGACCTGTACATACTACCACTCCAGTACCCCTGCACATTGAATAAGGTACTGGTACTGACCTGTACATACTACCACTCCAGTACCCCTGCACATTAAATAAGTTACTGGTACTGGCCTGTATATACTACCACTCCAGTACCCCTGCACATTAAATAAGTTACTGGTACTGACCTGTATATATTACCACTCCAGTGTCCCTGCACATTGAATAAGGTACTGGCACTGACCTGTATATACTACCACTCCAGTACCCCTGCACATTGAATAAGGTACTGGCACTGACCTGTATATACTACCACTCCAGTACCCCTGCACATTGAATAAGGTACTGGTACTGACCTGTATATACTACCACTCCAGTACCCCTGCACATTGAATAAGGTACTGGTACTGACCTGTATATACTACCACTCCAGTACCCCTGCACATTGAATAAGGTACTGGCACTGGCCTGTATATACTACCACTCCAGTGTCCCTGCACATTGAATAAGGTACTGGTACTGACCTGTATATACTACCACTCCAGTACCCCTGCACATTGAATAAGGTACTGGTACTGACCTGTATATACTACAACTCCAGTACCCCTGCACATTGAATAAGGTACTGGTACTGACCTGTATATACTACCACTCCAGTACCCCTGCACATTGAATAAGGTACTGGTACTGACCTGTATATACTACCACTCCAGTACCCCTGCACATTGAATAAGGTACTGGTACTGACCTGTATATACTACCACTCCAGTACCCCTGCACATTGAATAAGGTACTGGTACTGACCTGTATATACTACCACTCCAGTACCCCTGCACATTAAATAAGGTACTGGTACTGACCTGTATATATTACCACTCCAGTGTCCCTGCACATTGAATAAGGTACTGGTACTGACCTGTATATACTACCACTCCAGTACCCCTGCACATTGAATAAGGTAGTGGTACTGACCTGTATATACTACCACTCCAGTGTCCCTGCACATTGAATAAGGTACTGGTACTGACCTGTATATACTACCACTCCAGTACCCCTGCACATTGAATAAGGTACTGGTACTGACCTGTATATACTACCACTCCAGTGTCCCTGCACATTGAATAAGGTACTGGTACTGACCTGTATATACTACCACTCCAGTGTCCCTGCACATTGAATAAGGTACTGGTACTGACCTGTATATACTACCACTCCAGTGTCCCTGCACATTGAATAAGGTACTGGTACTGACCTGTATATACTACCACTCCAGTACCCCTGCACATTGAATAAGGTACTGGTACTGACCTGTATATACTACCACTCCAGTACCCCTGCACATTGAATAAGGTACTGGTACTGACCTGTATATACTACCACTCCAGTACCCCTGCACATTGAATAAGGTACTGGTACTGACCTGTATATACTACCACTCCAGTACCCCTGCACATTGAATAAGGTACTGGCACTGGCCTGTATATACTACCACTCCAGTGTCCCTGCACATTGAATAAGATACTGGTACTGACCTGTATATTCTACCACTCCAGTACACCTGCACATTGAATAAGGTACTGGTACTGACCTGTATATACTACAACTCCAGTACCCCTGCACATTGAATAAGGTACTGGTACTGACCTGTATATACTACCACACCAGTACCCCTGCACATTGAATAAGGTACTGGTACTGACCTGTATATACTACCACTCCAGTGTCCCTGCACATTGAATAAGGTACTGGTACTGACCTGTATATACTACCACTCCAGTACCCCTGCACATTGAATAAGGTACTGGTACTGACCTGTATATACTACCACCCCAGTAACCCTGCACATTGAATAAGGTACTCCCGGGTGGCGCAGTGGTCTAGGGCACTGCATCGCAGTGCTAGCTGCGCCACCAGAGTCTCTGGGTTCGCGCCCAGGCTGGGCTGGGTTCGCGCCCAGGCTCTGTCGCAGCCGGCCGCAACCGGGAGGTCCGTGGGGCGACGCACAATTGGCATAGCGTCGTCCGGGTTAGGGAGGGTTTGGCCGGTAGGGATATCCTTGTCTCAGTATGTAAAATGTAATGAAAATGTAATAAAATGTATGCACTCTACTGTAAGTCGCTCTGGATAAGAGCGTCTGCAAAATGTAAATGTAAATGTAAAATGTACTGGTACTGACCTGTATATACTACCACTCCAGTACCCCTGCACAGTGAATAAGGTACTGGTACTGACCTGTATATACTACCACTCCAGTACACCTGCACATTGAATAAGGTACTGGTACTGACCTGTATATACTACCACTCCAGTACCCCTGCACATTGAATAAGGTACTGGTACTGACCTGTATATATTACCACTCCAGTGTCCCTGCACATTGAATAAGGTACTGGCACTGACCTGTATATACTACCACTCCAGTACCCCTGCACATTGAATAAGGTACTGGTACTGACCTGTATATACTACCACTCCAGTACCCCTGCACATTGAATAAGGTACTGGTACTGACCTGTATATACTACCACTCCAGTACCCCTGCACATTGAATAAGGTACTGGTACTGACCTGTATATACTACCACTCCAGTACCCCTGCACATTGAATAAGGTACTGATACTGACCTGTATGTACTTGCACTCTCGTTTCTTTAACTGTCATCGTAGTTCTTGTGGGGTTTTTATTATTAATTGTATTTTTTATTCTATTTTCTATTATTATCTACAGTATATTATTATCACTGCAATGTTGGGAAAGGGCTCTCAAGGTAAGAATTTCACCGTACTGTTTTACACCTGTGGTGTCCTGTGCAGGTGGCGAATAAACATTGAAACGTGAAACTTGAATATGGTGGAGCTGTTTCAATAAACATATCAAGAACCAAACAGACACATTAGACCCATGCAGGAAGATAAGGTTCTGTATCTATCCCAGTTAAATTGTCAACGGTAAAACAACAGTGCCACAAACAACTGAAACAAGGTCAACAAACCAATGCATTTGCTGGATGAGAAGTACATTGCGTGTTTTAAATGAGTGAATGAAACAATACTTACACCTTCAGGGAATTAGGTTTAATTTAGCAGGTCCAAATTGTCACTCAATAGAACTTGGTGCCTTCACTTTATTTGAAGTATTATCTCCCCCTTTTCTCTCCTCCACTCTTCCAATGCCCTGGTCTCCTCTTCTTCTTCCCTCTCTTCTCCTCTCTGTCCCTGCAGTAGTAATGTGATTAGCAGGAGAATGTGGCTGGGCAGTGCGGACCCACTTAAGAACTCTTTATTTGTGAACTGTGAGAGGACTGAGGAGCGTACACATCTCACTCTCTCTTCTCTCTCTCCCTCTTTCTCTCTCTCTCTCTCTCTCCCCCTCTCTTTCTGGGTTCCAGCTGTTTCCAGACGTACGTGTTCTCTTCATATTCACTTTTCTTTTTAGTCTTCCTGTCATTCCCCCCTTCCCCACCCCTCTGTTTCCCCATCTCTCTGATGCAGATGGAGGTAAAGAATGATTGTTATCCTATGAGCTATAACATTATTTCAAGAACCCAAAAGTATAACAGCAAATTCTCCACATTTCTCAAATGATGACACATTTCATCCAGCTCTGGTTATCGTCCAAGTTCAGTCCAATACATCAACTGACCAAATCCAGGTGAATACCTTCCATACTGTTGACAGTGGATTTGCCCTGCCAGGTAAAAGAATGCAAGAAAGTGATTTAAGGTCAGAGGGGAGTTAGAGATAGATAAGGAGAGGGGGAATGGTATGAAATAGAGTGAACATCATTTTTATTCACTGGTATCCAGATGTTATTTCTGTTCTCTCTCTCTCTCTGAGTCTGTTTTTGTGCAGTGGCTGCTGTGAGGTCAGAGTTGGCTTCTAGCTCTGCCAATGAAAGGGGGATGACAGGGGAAAGAGTTTGTAAAAGAAGGGAATAGAGAGAGAGGGAAGAAGGGAAGTGGGGAAGAGGCATAGGCACGTGCAGAGGTGTTGCAATGCTGTGCAGTTCTTCCTTCCACACTGACTGAGAGCATTAGTTGAGGAGAAGTCAAACGGATGTACATTCACCTGGTTTTCATTAACATAGACAATTTGTCACCTCCCACGAATTCCATTCTCTCTTTCTCAGATGTTTTCCTCTCTCTCTCTCTTTCATCTGAAGGGCCAGACTCTCATTTAGTGCTCACGTGTGGTTTGAACTTCAACTCTGGGTCTCTCCAACACTGTCTCACAGTGGAGGAAACTCAACACTGCATCTGGGATGGATCTGGTGAGTGACGTAACAAACACAATAATAACACAGTAGCTGCCTGTGGTATCACAACAAAACATACACAAGAATACATACTGTAATAACTTTACTTTTTGGACATTCCCTGTCTGCTGTAAATGCTTCATGCTTTCTTTCATAATCTGTTTATAGCCTATGCCTCCTAGATCAGTACAGTATCTTGGTCATTCTATCTCTGATGGTTGGGGATTTTACAAGGCTCACATTAATTAATACTTTGAGGAAGTAGCCAGGGCAAAACAGGAACCCCAGTATTGCGACCTCTCTGAGGCCAAGACTAACAGATATAGACATACACATTCTGGGCAATCTGAACAGGGGAAAGGCTAAGAGCGACACTCATACACTGTTTGGGAAATTCGACGAAATCCTTCCAATACTGATACAGGTATTCCTATCTCAAGTGACCACAGAGAAATAGAAACAGAGGGGAAAAACGAAACTTTTGGTGTCTCTTCAAAATGTGCTTCTGGATGGTGGGAGTTCTGTGTGTGCTGATGTGTTTGGGAAATCATCAGGCTCAAGGTAAGGGTATTTAATTAACAAAACATTTAAATACCAATACCATGATACTGTTGAAAGTCATTTTTTCATGTTAGAAGTTAGAAATGTCATGATAGAAATTCCTGTTGTCATTTACAGAATTGTCTTTTCTCATCAACATTGTATATCAATGTATTTTTAGCGGGATATATCAAAGTATTGCAAATCAATACATAAGTAAGTTGCGTATTTGGTTCTTAGATGTCAGATTGAGCCTTACTCTACATCCCCCTGTGTAATTTAGAAGCCAACCCAGCCATCTCCATGCCGGACAGAATCAGAGTGGCTCTGGCAGGAGAAACGGTCCATTACAAACTCAGAGTGACCATCCCAATGAATCAGAGCTCCAGCGACTTAGTCTGCTCTGGGCCTCCAGACCAAAAGAAGATAAAAGAATGGAATATTCTATTTTCTCCTGAAACAAAAACAAGCATATTTAATTGGGAAATAACAGCATATAACAGTTCGTACTCAGGAGAGTATAACTGTAAGTATAAAGATGTGGAGATCTTCTGGACCCTTCTGGTGAAAGGTGAGTGTGTGGTAGAAGAAGAAGAAAATTAAGGGATGATAGAAAGATAACAGTTAGTCAGTTAGTGAAACTTCTGTTATCCACATGTTGAGTAACAGGAATTGTTGACATGATTGTGAAAACACAATCCCTTTTTTGGTACAAATACTGTAGATGTCAGCTGAATGTCAGATGCACGCCACCATCAACAACACGCATGATTGGCATCATGAAAATAAAAAGCCCTCTAACTCTTTTTTTTCCCCTTGACATTAATCTACTTCCAACCAAAGTGTTCAGCCATTGACTGACACTGGACAAACTCGAATTGTACTATGTTTATTGTCTCTGTATCTCTGTGTCTCTGTATTTGTCTCTGTGTCTCTGTATATGTCTCTGTCTCTCTGTATTTGTCTCTGTCTCTCTGTATTTGTCTCTGTCTCTCTGTATTTGTCTCTGTCTCTGTCTCTCTTTCAGACGAGGGGTACTGGCAGCCTTACTCTGGTTTCAGCCTTTTCATCGTGTTGGGGGCTCTTACCACAGGCCTCCTCATCTTCAGTGTGATCGGCTCCATATATGTGTTCAAAAGCGAATGGGTAAGAGATTTGAGAAAGGTTTGGTGGAGGTTTTGAAACACTGTATATTTTTGTACCCTTCTGTTGTGGTTGATATGTTGTCATTGTATCAGTCTGTGTTTGTGTGTTAACTTGTGATTTCCAGGGTCAATTTATATTGAAGAATGGAAGTACCGGTAGTGGAGTAAGCAGAATGAATAGAGGGGAGAATGAAGAGGAGGAGGAGAACAGTAAAACATCAGTGAATGCAGCTGCCTCTGCTTCAGTTTACGCTGTAAGCATGTCTCTCTATCTCCATTGACTTGCTGTAACTATATCACATTGATTTTATGAGTTAAACAAAAAAAAATCACCTTGACACATGTCAAAGCTGTGTGTGGGTCATCAAAAGAATATCATCAACAAAGATTCACTGTTTTGATTAACTTTCACATCCACTGTAGGCCCTATGTAATCCACAAGAATGAATGTGTCTCACCTGGAACTCCCTCCTCTCTCAGAGTCTAGAGTCTCGGCCAGCATCTGTCTATGAGGTCTTGACCCCAGGAGCATCAGCAGCAGCAGTAAACCGTGAATCTGTCCAGAGGAAAGTCAAAGCAAAGAGAAAGTCAAAGGAATCGGTCAGTGTGAACATACACTAACCAGGAAATATAAATTACTAAAGCCTTGGTTTTGTCATTCCAGATATATTATATTTAATTGTATTCTATTTTTCTACTATATTCTATTCCCCCAAATAGATATGAGTAGACCTATAGCTACCAATAATGTTGATAAAGACCTGTTCGAGTTAATGAGGATGCTACTGTCCTGACCTCTCTCCCACTCTCCTCCTACAGATGGAGAATGCAACGCCGCAAGGGGAAGGAATATTTGAATGCGTCTATGAGAATTTCTGACCTACTGGCATCTGCACTGTGTTTGGGAATCTATATGCCTCTATTTTCCTGCCTTTGCAATCTCTCTTGTTCTTTTACACAGACCTAAAATCACGTATGTATTTTACCCTGCAGCTTCGTGACTTCTGTTGAAAATAAACTGCTGTGTCTCTGGTTGTTATCATCACGGAATGTCTCTGGTTGTTATTTTGTCTAATTAACAGATATCTGCAATATGTCAGATTCATTTTAGCGAGAGATTTTGCAAACTGAACCCCTGTACTCCAAAATCCCACCATAATAAGGTTGTATCCAATGAGACTTTTAGGCTATTTTGAGTAAGAACCAATCGAAACGCGTCTCCCGTCTCTACTTCCTGGTTAGGTTTATTTACGTTTTTCATCTATTGTTGACCATGGCAGCGGAGGGGGACTTTCTGATGAGATATCGTGCTGTATCAAATAAATTGAAAAAGTACGATTTATTACGTTCTTGGTTTTGTTTTAGGTACCCATTCGAGTGACTATGTGTAATGCATGATCGTCTAATCTTTTGAATTGCGAGCCAGGATTTCACAGCTAACGTTAGCTAGCTAACGGTGGCCAGCTAAACTTGCTGTCAGTTCCATGGGTCCAAAGAAAAGCCCCAAAAGCGTTTTATTTATTTTTTAAAACAATTTTTACCATGTTTTGGCTAATCTCATTAACTAGCTGGCACTAGATATTTAGTTAGCTGTTTCAAATGAATCCTCGTCCCTGAATGATAATGATTGTTTAGCTAACGTTAGTTTTCTAGCGTTGTAGCTAATCAGGTACTAGAGCAGTGGTTACTAGGCTAACGGTAACTAGCTAACTAAACATGTCGGACATTCTGTTGTCTCTACTGGCTTAGTTGTAATTTCACTTTGTCCATCTTAGACGTTTTCTTCGGAAACCCAATGTAGCAGAAGCAAGTGAGCAGTTTGGTGAGTAACTAATGTTTCCTGGAAAAAATTATGACTAATAACCATGTTTCTAACATATCAGCAATTCATTCATATGTTCATGTTTTCAGATGATGACCCCTACTATTAAGTACACCATTTGCACATTTCTGTTGATTATATGGCTTGCATCTCACCCAGTATTTCTGCTTGGCTGCAGGTCAGTTGGCTAAAGAGCTGAAGCAGCAAGACTGTCTTCAGTATGCAGCCTTCTGTGACCTTGCAATGGCAAGGCAAGTCTCCATCTCTAACTATTGCCCCCTAATCAGAACATATTGTTTGCCCTTATTAATATCATACAGACATGGGTAGCATAGAATGATGGATCAATATTGCCCTTTCTCCTCCATTGTAAGTATCCTACAACCAACATTATTTCCTACTACCTATTATAATGTAAATTAGATATCTCACATAACAATATATAATCTATACCTGTTATATCATACCTGAACCCACAGGTGTGAGCAGACTCTTTTCAATGCTCCTGGGGAGGCCCTGGCCCTGACCGATGCTGCCCGGCTCTTCCTGCTCTCTGAGAAGGAGAACAGAGCACTACAAGCCCCAGGCTTCGACGAGCACCTGCAGGCCGCACTCAACTGCTACAGCTTTGCCATCAAGGTAAAAAAGACTACAAATGTTTGACATAATAGAATAGAGATACACAAACAAGTCATAAGTTAAAGGTCACGAACAGTCAAAATCATGTTTTTCATGAAATTTGATGATATTTGGATAAAACCAGATCAAAGTATGAAACATGACTGTTGCTTCTACATTGGTAAAGTTTGATCATAAAGTTACTGGTCTCCTCCCCCATGTCAAACACTTTTATTTCAGGAGGCGGGATTATTATCGGGATAGGGGGACAGCACGTGTGATGTCACATGTTTGCAGAGGGGCATGGTTTATATACAGTAGCTAGATAGCTACTTTACTGGTGCAAAATTTGACTGTAGGGTGTCAGCAAATATAATTAAAAGGTTACTCTTCATCTATGGCAAAGATACTTCCATCTGTGCCTGGTGTTAGCTAGTTACTGTCTAGCTTGGTCTTCAGCCAGCATGGAACAAAAGGGGGGGGGAAGGGCATTCAAAACTCTGACGCAATTGTCATGTCAACACATCCGTCCGTGCTGCTGTGAACTGCATCACAAGAGACATAGATGTATAAAAAATATTTTAAAAAACACATGTAATTTCAATGTTGTATTGAGTTGCTTTACGTTTCACCAAATTTGCTTGAGATGATTTAACTGCAACACTGCTCACTGCATCCACGTTTCTTGACAGAGGCGTTTCAAAGAGCTGCCAGTCAAGGCGAGCTCATGAATATAAGCTTCCCTATTAAACCAGATGGAACTGACTGACATAAAGTGAGACAAAAGTGAGCTCAGCATTCAGTCTAGTTTAACCAGGCTTGGTGAACAACAGCTGTGAACGGGAAAATGATCAATCAGAATATCTGTATTGGTTTTGCTAGGGCATTTAAATGATAATCTAATCCTCTTTAGTTAATTGTTGAATCCATCTGAAATAACAGCTACAAAGAGATAGACCAAGCATCTGGAGAATTTACCATACATACTAACAACCCATTTTCCCTGGCCTTTCCCCTAGAGTCCTCTGGAGACAGTAGTATAATGCTGTGTTTTACAAATCTGTTTCAGGTTTACATTGAGATGAACCAGCCTGTCATGGCCGCCAGTCTATCTCTGGAACTTGGCAATGCCCTCAAGGTAATGGACCAAACTGATCACAAAAGATAGATTGGCAACCATTCCTCTTCTATGTCAGTCTGTGTGGTGAATTAAGATCATATGATCATCCTTCTCATCCTCTCTCTCTCTTTCTCTCTTTTTTTCTCTCTGTTTCTCTGTCTTCTGTTCTCTCCCCTCCCTCCCGCTCTCCCTTCCTCTCCCTCTCTCTCTTCCTCTTCCTCTCTCTTCTCATCTTTGTCTATAGGAGATGAACAGACCAGGTGAGGCCATAGTTCACTACCAGAGAGCAGCAGAACTACAGACACAGCAGCCCATTGAGTCTCTGCTGTCTATGGGAGAGATGGCCACCTGCAAAATACTCACCCGTGAGTACAGTGGCGGGATGTGTGGGGGTTGATGGGTCTGGACCATAATAGGTAAAGATTTGTGTTATTCTTTGTTTTCAACTCTGTATTGATCTCTGAGCCAGGAAACTGGGTTATGGTATGGGGATTACCTGCATGTGGTCCAGATGTCAGTTGAAGCATATACATGTGTTGGGGACTAGAGTATAGCAGGGTTGTGGTCAAGACCATGTCAATTCCAATAAGTTGCTTTGGACATGGAATTTCTCCAGAGAAGTGCAATTCAATTTCTGAATTTACTGGAATTGATATTGAACTGACTCCAACTCTGGTGTGTGTGTTTCTAATCCTAACAACAACATCATGATCCTGTAATAGACATTGTCTGTTCTCTGTGTGTCAGGTGACTATGACGGCGCGCTGGCCGTGCTTACAGAGATGCAGCTGATGTGTCAGGAGAGGGGACTGCAACTGCCCGGCACCAGCACCCCCGTTGGTGAGGACATTATGGACTGGCCCAACACTTGTGGCTAACTCATCACTTCCTGTCTTAAAGCGGGAAGTTCATTAACTATTCTGAAACTGATAACAGTATGCTTTTCGTCTGCTCATTGTCTTCTTAGGTGCATTTCTGGACATTGTGGCCAAGTGTGAGATTTCCAGAGTACTTTTGCTGATGCTGCTTGAGGTAAGCACAGCTTACCGAAGATTGTTGTCCCCTCTTATACCATTACATTTCACTTGTATTCAATTCCTTCCTACAAACACTTACAGATGATTTATCACTGCTAAATTGCGTTATCTCTCTGAAAGCTGTGAACGAATGTCAATGTCTTTTGCAGCCTCCTCCCCAGAAGTTGTTGCCAGAGCATGCCCAGACCCTGGAGAGATACGCCTGGGAGTCGTTTGACCCTCATAGTCAGGGTAACTACACCACAGCCATTATTCTAACCTGACTGACCTTAAACACTCATACACACAACACTAGCAAGGTTGGGATGGGGAACAAAGTTCATAATTATATATTGTTAAACATATATTTCCAACCCTCTCATTGTAGTGACTTTCCTACCTGAGAATGTATTCCTGCTCCTGCAGTCAGTTGTGGTATGTGGCATATTTCCTTACTAGACGATATCACACAAAATAGCTATGTATTGGCTCTTAATGTCCGGGTGAGAAGGTCAAGTGTCACATGAGGATTAATATGAGCATAATTGTAGGACTGAGTCAACTTTAAAGCAAGAAACCATCGTTGCTACATCTTATGAATGAATGGTATATACCCATTGATTCTTGAAGAATATAACTTTGTAAATGCCTCATGAGCTTAGTTCAACTGTCGTACCCCATCAGAACGCAAAATAGAAGCTTGTTTTACTCCAATGTTTGTAAACAATGCATATGTAAACCAGAATTGTACAGCCTAACAACATGGTTAAAACTATAATGTTGATCTCATGGATGGTCAGCCCTTGCATCCATAGCTCTGTATATGAATTAGAGTGGTTATGTTTCTCCAGGCCCATCCCTCAGCATTTTACAGAAACAAAGGCAGGGTGACGCTTTGTTATTGTTTTGGTTTAAGGATTCTAGCTTTATGCTGATCTATATTCGTGGTTATGCTGGGCTTTCAAAGTCTTAAGTCTATAACAGTCTATCATTGTGTTGTTGCAGATGGCCTGCCAGGAAAAAGACACAGAGTCCCTCAAGTCTCTTCAACCTGAACTCTGGTAAGCAAAAATAAAATCTCAGCCATGTGGTAGCTATTTAGCTCCAATACACATTTCAATTGAGTTTTTTTCCTTATGGTTTTCTCATTGATATCTTGTCTCTAAATTATTAAGAACATTTCCGTAGACTGTAAGGAAAATGGACAGTAAATTCTTCTTCTTCATGCCTCAGGCCTCTTCTATCAGCAGAGCAGAACCACCTCCTTCACCTGGTGGTGCAAGAGCGGATCACCCCCTCTGGACAGGGGATTTAGTACAGTCCAGATCAACTCACTACACCCCCTCGGAATGACACAAAATGGAACATTCCTGTCTCTGTCTTGGTCTGTTGTAGGGCCTCTTGAATAATGTTTTGGTGGGGTTGCATTCACAAACACATGTTGCGTCTTTTCTAAAAATGTGGGAACCGGACCAAGCATGTCATTGTGAAGGACATACTGTACATCTTACTGCATCCCCTGTTATGCCTATTAGTGGTCGCAGGATTGCTCTCGTGGTGAAGTCTTGCATCAAATAGTTATTTATTGGAAATATGTTGAATAGATGAAATATGAATGAAAAATATGCTTTTTTTGTAGCGTTTTTATTTTGTTAATAAATTGTATAGTCTGAACACACATGGCTTAAATTCCAATGTAATTACAAAACAGAATCCCTCTACTGCATTATAATAAATGGTGATATTACATACACCGCATTGACCTCTGTTCCTGGTTTACCTTTTTCACTTGTACAAATTAAAATGTACTTTGATATAGCAGCCAACCAAAACTCAGAATCACACACATGATTAAAATAGATTTTGATATAGAAGCCAACCAAAACTCAGAATCACACATGATTAAAATGCCCTTAGAATACACGTTACGACAATTACACAACAACCGGTTACAATGTATTTAGATCAAAAAACAATTACAATTGGTTATAAAATACTTCAGTTATAAAAAATAAAAATTCAAATTCCTTTTAAAACATGTACTGGAAATTAAAGCTTGTTTGCTGATTGTTCAAGTACTGCAACAGGTACGTAGCATACCTTGAAAAATACAGTACTATATCAATTACACATTACAAATCTCCCATTTGAACAGGCATGCAGTAGTCTGCATAGAAATTGATTGTGCATACAATTCTTTGGGGTCCGCTCTCCCCCCTTCTGTACCACCTTCCTCCTCACAAGAAAAATCGGAATACTGGGACTGTTAATAAACTAATTAAGACCCCTCCCTCCATCCCTTTCCAACACAATGCAAAAACGTAATAAAAACTATCCTTCCTTACAATCCTCCTCTCCTCCCCTTCATCCCTTGTTCCTCTACTCGCTCTTCTTGCGCAGGACCACGTAGATGACGCCCAGTATGAAGGTGAGAACGAAGGAGATCCAGGCCAGGATGAAAGAGTGTCCGAACCAGCCCTGGTCCTGCTTGTGGAAGATGTCCGTGTAGATGGACGCAGCGATCATTACACACAGACCTAGATGGAGACGAGGGGAGATTTAAAAACACCTGTTAGGTTAATAACAGTTATGTGCTGTACTGGAAACATCACCTCAAAGTCACTCATAGGGCTGTAGACACAACTGCTGATGAGACTATTTCAACCTGAACTTAAATTACAGTGATAGTTATAGCAATAAACAATAGTGTTTTTCAATCATGCTCATGGGGACCCACCCACAGGGTGTGCATTCAAAGACTGGATGATTAGTTATCAGTTTGCATCAGTTATTAGTTTGTTTGCTAGTGCTGGACTACAACAAAACATATACACTGTGTTTATATCAGTCATTACATAGATTATACAGTATTAAGATGCAGATACAGGGACCCAAGCTACTTACAGGAGATGAGCATCAGGGCTCCAGAGAAGGTGAACCTTTGGCCCTTGGACAAGGTGAAGAGTTGAGCCACGAACACAAACAGGCCCAGGATGGAGAAGATGCAGGCCAGCACTGCCCCGGCCTGCACTACCTGGAGGTATTCTATAAGGGGATACAGAGAGAACAGGGCTCAATGAGATGGGAAGATGCACATACTGATCCTGACACACTATACTCTTGTCATACAGAACAATGACAGTCATTTATTTTAATTAATAATAATTACAAAATATATCTTTTTTTTTTGTTCATGTCATGTAGGCCTACCAGCAGGGGTAGAAATAAAACCGTTCTGGGAACTCACCACAGTAAAATGAACACATCAAAACTAGTTTCACTTTGGAAGCTTAATTCGACCCCTGCCTACCGAGCGAGTATAAGCATATGCACATGTCCACTCTATCTTGTTTTGGTAGAAGCTAATATTGTGTAGCCATAACAAGAGGTGAGTCCACAGATGCTGTATCTTAATGTGAGCCAGTTTCAACCAGAAGGAAAATAATCCTGCAACAACAGGAAATGTGAATGACATTTTTTTGTAGGAGTTGATACATTTTAAAGTAGAAATTACAAACTTTCGAAGCCTTCTCAAACCTTGAGTACACTACAAGTTTGTATTTCCTGCTGTGCCGGAAAATTCCTGCAACAACAGGGTCATCAAATTAAGATACGGCATCTGTACTATACCTTCAGCATAGTCTCCTTTGAGGTTGGTGTAGTGCCAAGTTGAGCCTGCCAGTTCCCACCGGCCCCACACGTCTGTGGCCACTGAGTCTGTGAACCACCAGGCCTGCAAAACAACACAGGAGAAGAGTAGCAAAGTCATTGTAACAAAACTTACTAACAGCTATATCATCTCATAACAGTGTTGTAACCATGTTTTCAGTGTTGGATACTTAGGCCCAACAGTGGACATTTTTGTTCTAGCCCTGTATTTTTTATGGTGTCCATAAAGACGTTCTGAAGTTCATATGGAGCAGTAGAACAGATGGAACAGAAGGGGTCACTGAGGTGACATTGGAAGCATGTGAAAGTAAGAAAAAGGAAAGGGGATATTTATTTACTTACATTATCAATGGTTGCCACCAGAAGCAGGATGATGGCGGTAATGTGAAGAACAACGATTCCAGCCAGGACCAACATTGTGACTAACTGAGAAAAGATAAGTGTTGTGGAAAGATATACAGTGAGTAGGCTATGCTGCTTATTATAAACTGGGTGGTTCGAGCCCTGAATGCTGATTGGCTGAAAGCTGTTTTATATTAGCCCGTATACCACGGGTATGACAAAACATTTATTTTTACTGCTCTAATTATGTTGGTAATCAGTTCATAATAGCAATAAGGCACCTCGGGTGTTTGTGGTATATTGCCAATATACCAAGGCTATGGGCTGTTTCCAGGCCCTCCGCGTTGCATTGTGCTTAAGAATAGCCCTTAGCCATGGTATATTGGCCATATACCACACCACCTTCGGCCTTATTGGTTAATTATCTTACTAAATACGAGGCATAACCACATCTGGGTCAAATACATGTAAAATACTTTAAAATGCTTGTATTGTGCTTGAATTGGTTTGCCTACAATGGGAATAATAAAATATACCCAAAAGTGCAAACTCCCAGATAAATCAAGCACACATTAAAGTATTTGACGTATGTTTTTGATCCAGGTCTGGGATAGAAGAGCGCTCTACCTAAATGGTCAATTGGGCTCGTTTCAAATACGACTCAAATCATTGGATTCGATTGCTCATTCACGTTTAGCCTATAAAAGGAGTTTATAGATTCGTTTATTTGTTATCAACTACAATTAGACCGCTTAGAGGGTAAAGTAATAAGTGTTGTTTCTGTAGGTCTACCATCACGACAACATTGTTTAAAAAGTTACTCAAGTGTATAAAGTTATTAGGCCTAAAAGTTTACACTATTCGTTACACTAACTGCAGACTAATCATTATTAACCTGAATATTTGCATATTTTTTTGGGACTCAATAGCAAGTTTCAGTAGAGAAAAATAATAGGCTATTCAACGTGGCCATGTATTTTATCTGGACTACTAGGCTGCACATTACCATTTGTTACGGATGCTATCCCCGTTAGTTGCAACGGGCCCCATACACAGGCTATGAGAAAAGAGCGCGAGAATACGACGACAGAAGTGAGTCTATGAAACAAATGTGTTATACATAAATGAATACAAAATATTTATTAAAATATGATCTATAATACTATGCATAAAGTAAACCTATGTTGACGTTTTTTTGCAGCTCGCAAAAGTGAAATCCATGTAATCCTTCCAAAGCGTCTTTATCAACTGAATGTAGTTCCATTATAAAACGTTTAAATACCTCCCCAAAACTATTGTTTTCGCCCACAGAGCCTTCAAAAAATTCGCTAAACAGTACCAATCCTCCACCAATCCCATTGCATAGAAATTGTAAACCGCATTAGGCTGATAAACATTACCTGTGAAGGAGCTTTTACGCACGATAGTTATTTGCAATTCTGAAAAGCTGTAACGTTAGACCCACCCAGCATCGAATTCATAGCCTACACATCACTATTTTTTTCTCTTCGGCCCCTTCCCTCCCTTTCCCCTTTCCCAAACCCCACCCATATCCTCAAACTTGTTCGTATCTTTAAAAAGTCAGGGACTTTAAAAGTCTATGACAAATAGGCAACGTTTCCCTCTGTCAAAACACTGCGTGAAGCTAAGTGATCTTCAAAGGAGCTCGTTGAATGAATGGAGTAACAATTACGGCTGTGTACGGAATGTGTGCAGAATAGTCCCAGTTTGTAGTATATTCTTAATTCTAAAAGGAACCAAACAAATATGTTGCGCTCCACTCTAGCCCCCCTCCCCCGCCCTCAAAGCAATATGTAGGCTACACCTCTCCCTTTTACAATGAGCTCTCAACACACATACAGTATTTTACTTCACATTCATATAAGTAAACAACAACACCCAATCCCCCTCTGTACGCAGTATCGCAGCAGCAACCCAAATATGAGTAATAGAATAGCAACAACCATTACCTATTCGTGTTTTGGGTAATGACATACTGCACACGTCATCTCCATTGCAATGTTTTCCCATCTACATAGTTTATGGATGTCATGTTGTACTTTAGCCTATAGGCCTACTTTTTTACCTTCAATATTTCAAGGTATTAACAAATTCTTTCTACTGTATGTCTCTTTTTCTTCCATGATGAAATCCAACCAGATTTTTGTTTTGTTTGAGTTAATTAATAATTAACTGCACATGTGAGAAGCGCTCTACATTTGTATAATCCGTTTGGAATTACAGCTGTCAGGTCTAATATACAGATTTGGCTTTATAGTCGAATTTCGCCTGTAGAGTTTCACATTCTGAGGTCAAATTTACAGTGGTTACACTTTTCCTAGATGGGAGTTTTCACCTCAAAGCTGTACTTTTGCTCAGTAGGTAGGCCTACTTTGGACATGTCTTGGGGAATGTTGTTTTGTCAATTACAGGATGCTCAGTGGGTACCATGGTGATGTCCAACAGCAATATCAGCCTGACCATGACACCTTTTCAAGTAAGTAAATGTATAGGTGTATTTCTAGTCTTAGGCTACAAAATAATACAGGTATTTCCTTATCTTACGCATGATAATGAGTCTGTTCTAATGTAACCTTATGTCCTGAAGATATTGCCTCAGTTAAACAGCAGATCTACTCTCCAGACCCTGGGCTCGGACCCCAGAAGGGACATCATAGGCATGCTATACAGCGGTGGACCCCACTGTCCATTGTGGGAGCGACATCCTGATGTTCACATTCCAGAAACAGGACATTCCAAAATTCTTAATTGACAGATGTATGTAAAGCCATATATTGTAACACTAGCAGGCCTTGTGGAAGTCATACTGCAGTAGGCCTTGTGGAAGTCATACTGCAGTAGGCCTTGTGGAAGTCTTAATGCAGTAGGCCTTGTGGAAGTCATACTGCAGTAGGCCTTGTGGAAGTCATACTGCAGTAGCCCTTGTGGAAGTCATACTGCAGTAGGCCTTGTGGAAGTCATACTGCAGTAGGCCTTGTGGAAGTCATACTGCAGTAGGCCTTGTGGAAGTCATACTGCAGTAGGCCTTGTGGAAGTATTTTACTGCAGTAGGCCTTGTGGAAGTCATACTGTAGTAGGCCTTGTGGAAGTCATACTGTAGTAGGCCTTGTGGAAGTCATACTGCAGTATGCCTTGTGGAAGTCATACTGCAGTAGGCCTTGTGGAAGTCATACTGCAGTAGGCCTTGTGGAAGTCATACTGTAGTAGGCCTTGTGGAAGTCATACTGCAGTAGGCCCTGTGGAAGTAATTTTGTAGTAGGCCTTGTGGAAGTAATTTTGTAGTAGGCCTTGTGGAAGTCATACTGCAGTAGGCCCTTTGGAAGTCATACTGCAGTAGACCTTGTGGAAGTCACATTGTAGTAGGCCTTGTGGAAGTCACATTGTAATAGGCCTTGTGGAAGTCACATTGTAGTAGGCCTTGTGGAAGTCATAATTGTAACACTCATAGGCCTTGTGGAAGTCATATTGTAACACTCATAGGCCTTGTGGAAGTCATATTGTAACACTCATAGGCCTTGTGGAAGTCATATTGTAACACTCATAGGCCTTGTGGAAGTCATATGGAGCTTCTAGCTTAACACAGTTAACATTGCTTTTCAATAAAGATCTGTATCCATTCACTCAAGACCTGTTAGTCAGTCAGGTTATAGGGATGGCTGAAAACCAATGATAATACTGTACTGGTCTTAAACTTACTAAATCTGAGTCTGTCCTAATCACACCCTATTCCCCATATATTCCCCATAGAGCTCTGGTCAAACGTAGTGCACTATGTAGGGAATAGGGTGCCATTTAGGACTAGGTATAAATTAGCTACCAGGTGGTCTGAGCACTACATAATGTCCAGACAGTAGTATTTGACTTAATCAATTCTGTCCCTACCAGTCAGTGAATGATGCTACTTCTTATTACCGTCATTACTTCTAATTTCCTAGTGGACGTCCCTGCCTCTCCTCTGGCCCTGTCCCCAATCAGCCTCTCCGCTGGCACTGTCCCAATCAGCCTCTCCTCTGGCCCTGTCCCAATCAGCCTCTCCGCTGGCCCTGTCCCAATCAGCCTCTCCGCTGGCCCTGTCCCAATCAGCCTCTCCGCTGGCCCTGTCCCAATCAGCCTCTCCGCTGGCCCTGTCCCAATCAGCCTCTCCGCTGGCCCTGTCCCAATCAGCCTCTCCGCTGGCCCTGCCCCAATCAGCCTCTCCGCTGGTCCTGTCCCAATCAGCCTCTCCGCTGGTCCTGTCCCAATCAGCCTCTCCGCTGGCCCTGTCCTAATCAGCCTCTCCGCTAGCCCTGTCCCAATCAGCCTCTCCGCTGGCCCTGCCCCAATCAGCCTCTCCGCTGGTCCTGTCCCAATCAGCCTCTCCGCTGGTCCTGTCCCAATCAGCCTCTCCGCTGGCCCTGTCCTAATCAGCCTCTCCGCTAGCCCTGTCCCAATCAGCCTCTCTGCTGGCCCTGTCCCAATCAGCCTCTCCGCTGGCCCTGTCCCACCTCCCTTCGGGCTAGGGCCTCAAGCTGAAGACCTCAGACAGAGGCAGTCCTGATGATACACTACAATGGATGCTTTGTTCACCAGGAGGTATTCACTCTCCACTTCCTGTCCTTTCCCATCTGCCCCTCTCACTTATGAAGACTGTGTGGATTTCTGTTCTGACTGTTTTGTACTAAATGCTGTGCATGTTTGGTCTTGGGTCTGTTTTGGACTACATGCTGTGCATGTTTGGTCTTGGATCTGTTTTGGACTACATGCTGTGTATGTTTGGTCTTGAATCTGTTTTGGACTACATGCTGTGTATGTTTGGTCTTGAATCTGTTTTGAACTACATGCTGTGTATGTTTAGTCTTGGATCTGTTTTGGACTACATGCTGTGTATGTTTGGTCTTGGATCTGTTTTGGACTACATGCTGTGTATGTTTGGTCTTGAATCTGTTTTGGACTACATGCTGTGTATGTTTGGTCTTGGATCTGTTTTGGACTACATGCTGTGTATGTTTGGTCTTGAATCTGTTTTGGACTACATGCTGTGTATGTTTGGTCTTGAATCTGTTTTGGACTACATGCTGTGTATGTTTGGTCTTGAATCTGTTTTGGACTACATGCTGTGTATGTTTGGTCTTGGATCCTTCCTTGGCATGTAATGCATCTGAACAATCCAGAATAGTCTTGGCTAGTCTCTACTGCTTGGAATTCTATTGATGGATACATTGCGAATCAAGGTGAATAATGACTGTTTGCATTGCAGCTTTCTAGAATGGGTTTTCCACATTTCAGCTCATAATAACATCCATTCCTTTTGCAGGGGACAGACTACATTGTCATGGCTGTATCACAACCGGCCGTGATTGGGAGTCCCATAGAGCGGCGTACAATTGGCCCAGCGTCGTCCGGGTTTTGCCGGTGTAAGCCGTCATTGTAAATAATAATTTGTTCTTAACTGTCTTGCCTAGTTAAATAAAGGTTAAATATGTATTTTTTTTGCCAGTGTATTGGTATGGATCTCTAGTGAGGGCCTCACATCCAGTCACGGTGCCCTCTCCTCAGGCCACAAGTCTGGGATCTGAGATGGATCTGATGATCTATGGAGAGGAGACCGTGGAGTAAGTACTGTATGTACAGGAATTTTGATCTCATGGTAAATTGACATGATCTATCTTGACTATGGCTGAATCCCAATTCTCCACACACATGCATTGGATTGGTGCAAGAAATGGTTTTAAGGGAGTTTTCACCATTGTTAAATCCATGACAGGGAGTGTGCATGTGTACGATTTGGGAGAAGGGTGGTCGGAGAATCAGGATGCAGCCTAAACCAGTTGAATAGAGGTCATTGAGCAATGTCTTTGACCTCTGATCTTCTCGCCCCCCTCAGTGAATGGTGACTGGGTGCCGCTCCTGTATGCTGCGTCCCGATGCTGGTACCCCACTGAAGACACTACTGAGCCTCTGGTGTTTGTAGTTCCCAACACAACTTGTGGGACTACAGTGAAGTTAAAGCTATGTATGGAACTGTACACAACTGCCATGCAGTAATAACTGCCATTAATGTTACTCACCGGATTATAACTGCTTCCTGTACATTATGATTAGGGGATAAATGGGTGAGCTGTTGGTACCTGCAATTCCAGAGGGGATTTTATTATGCTTATTTGGTCAGTTTATTTTAAAATGTATGCCTTACGTAAGGGTATTGTTTTCTCTCTCCTATAGAATGGCATGTAAACAGTACAGATCTAATCCAGGGAAAGGACCTGTCTTTCTCCTGCCTGTTCCAAACCCCTTACCTACAACACCCCAACAACCCCCACTATGACTCTTATGAGGAGCCTGATGCATCTCTAGACTATATGTATTCTTTGCCTCACAAACCGCAAACCATTTCACACCCACCCACCCATTCCCCAACCCCTCTCACCATCCAACCCCCTCTCCCAGTTGTGCCTGTAGTACAACATCGGAAGTTACCCGACACCCCAAAAAATACCAGGGATAAGGCTGTTACCCCTTCCCCTCCCCAACCGCTCACAGCCACCAAGTCCCCAGCTAAGACCCCCCGTTGCTTTCCCTTCATCCACGACAATCCCGAGTTACACATGATACCCACTCCACCCCCATCAAGCCTGTTCCTTTTAAGCCAGTTCCTTTCAAGTTCTCCCCTGAGTTTTCCCATACCACCTCAGCCTGCTGAGACATAACACAGTCAAAGGGTTGAGCAGTACCAAGAATACGTGCATGTGGAACATCAACCTGCGTTTGTGGCTTTGACATATGATCCTACTGTTTCTGTCACTAATCACCCCAGTTCTCCCCAGCAAGAGAAGCCTAACCAACACACCAGACCTGTCACTCAACCACCTACTCTCGCTGCCCCTCATCCTCTCTCTCCTCCTCCCTCAGTATCATCAGTCCCTCTATGTATCAACACCTGCAGAGGAAGCATATTGCCCCCTGTTCCTCCAACAAGAACACCATAGGATCTAGAGATTCCACAACTCCCCCATATGGAGGCTGTCCAGCACCAAAAACAATATTCTAAGTATGTCCCTCCAGCCCCCTTACCCCACCAGAATAGGCCTTCTCCTCCCTCTGGACCTCAACACCTGGGAATGGGGTTGTTTCTCCCAAAACACTCGTGGGCGGAGTGTTGCTGACGTCACCCACTGTACGCACTTTCGGTTGCCTGATTGCGTCCAGACCAATGACGTGCATAAGCCCTGGATGACTGGAGGCGCCATATTGAAGATGTAAACTGTAAAAAAAGATTTAGGAAGCTATAGAAAGTAATTTATTAATGTCTATATTCTTTTGACACGTTTATTCTATTACAGACATTTCAATACATACTTTTCAAGTATATTATGTGAGCTAAACATTATTTATTTGTATTTTTTATATATAAAACATTTTCTTAAAGTATTGTTTTTAGAGAGTACTAATGTTACTGTCCCCACTACAACAAAAGATACTTAAATATATGTAATTTTGTCCTTGAAATATTTAATTGAAATACTGTCGAATTTCATTCATTCCAATGGAGAACTGCTCCTACAAGGGAGTGCCAATGCATCCCTGACCCCTTGAACACAATGCGATTCTGATAGCAGAAGTCACATGTAAGGGTCAAGTGTAGACACAGCCATAGACTTGCATGTTTTTTCAAAAAGGAACGACAGCTTTTTGGAAATGTTTGGAAAGTGTTGGGAAAATTCCTTATCAACGTTTTGTTGTAATAAGGTTAATTGAGACGGAATCAGCCTTTTCATAACGAGCTGCCATCTGATTGGTCCTCACTAATTAGGCCTAATTCATTGCCCTGTAGTTGATTTTACCTGAGTGTTGGCCTCTATGCGCATGTGCGCAGAAGCATCAATCTGGCGATGTCTTCCGAACAGAAGAGAAACATAGTTGTGTTTTTATGTGTAATAACTGTAGCTATTTCTAACTTGTTCTGTGGTGCATTGAGTGTAGAAAAGTTGAATGGTTTTAATGCGGATCATGAAAAGGCGTCAAATGCTGACAGAGAACCGATGATCAACACAAAAGAAGACGCCAAGCACAAACCTGAGTACCTGGGCGGACAGGCCATTCTTCGGCGCAATCTACGACCCACTATTAATAATTCCAGCATTCAAGAACAGAGTGCAGAGTCCATTGACGTTCCTGAGAACTCCATAAATAATTCGAGTCAACCCAACATTGATCTAAAGTCAACTGATTTGCGGGCGCCTTTGAATGTGCGTAATGGTTTCAATGTCCAGAAAAGATCTCTGGATTACAATGCTGGACATCAGGCAGTCTTCAAAGGTGAATCTGTTTCTATTATTAGATTAAAGTGTAAATAGTTTACATGTACCCTGTAATTACACCTGCAACCCTGTCATGTGAATCTTAAACTCTTGAGTTCCAACAATGCAGGTCAAAGTGAAATTAAAACAAATGTAATAAATAATATAAATAAAATATATACATAACACTAACAATGGTAAATGTTAACTGGCAGGGTACATGTCTGTTAAGGAGAGGGACAGGGGAGCAGGTAGGTGACTATTCAGCATCCTGAAGGTCTGGGGGTAGAAGCTTTTGGTTGGTCTTCCAGTTTTTACCATGATGCTCTTGTACTGCCCTTGTCTGAGTGATGGAAGCAGGGAGAACAGGCCGTGGCTCAGGTGGCTGGGGTCCCAGATGTATCACCTTCCTACGACACCTGGTGTTGTAGGTGTCCTGGAGGTCAGACAGTGTGCACCCAATGGTGAGTTCGACTGAGAGTACCACCCGTTGTAGCACCTAGCTGTGACGCTGCCCGACAGTATGCTCTCAATGGGGTTTCAGCATCCTGAGGTTGAAGGGTCGCTGTCGTGCCTTCTTAACCGAGGTGTCTGTGGTTTAACCATTTCACCTTCCCAAGGAACTTGATGTTTTGTTTTTTACCGTCTCCCCGGCGGTGCCCAGCCTGGTTCCTCCTGAAGTCCACAACCCGCTCCTTTGTTTTGCTGAAGTTGACGGACAGGTTGTTTACTTGGCACCACGCAGTCAGAGTGCCAACATCCTCCCTGTCGGCCGTCTCGATGTTTGTAGTCAGGCTTACTATTGTCGTGTCGTCAGCAAACTTAATGGAGTTGGAACTGCGTGAGGTCAAGCAGTCGTGGGTTAATATCACATATATTAGGATACCTTATCAGTAGTATATGCATTTTAAATTGGTGTTTGGGCATGGATAAAGATCTCTCCTTTTATCCAATAGGTTTTGAAGGCCCCGGTTTTCAAGGGAAGGTCTATGGTCCATCAGCTGACCACAACCCCCACTCCAGTGAATGGCTGTCGATGAGGCCTCTGGTCCAGTGTAATGACAACCTCATGATGCTCACTGCATCTGGACGAGGATACACACATCTACTGGTGGATAGAGGTAAGCGTTGGAGACCCACCCAATATTTCTAAAAGACCTTTACCACAATGTGAAAGCATCAGTGACTTGTTATGGAATATAATTAAATGGGCTCATTAGTTTAGTTGTCTGGGGCCAGGGGTGTATTTATTTAGCAGATTCTGTTGCAAAATGTTTTGCAACGGAAACCATTTACTCCAAACGGAATATTTTGCAATGAAAACTAGAGTTTCTATTGGACAAATTTAATGTAGGTCCCCTCCCCGTTTTGTTCCGCTTGCACTGTTTACTTCCATTTGGTTCCTAGAGTAAACGAATTCTGTTGCAAATGTTTTGCAACGGAATCTGCTAAATGAGTATACCCCAGGAGTTTTTCCTGGCAAGGTCATGTGGTCTGGAAACTCCTGGCCCTTAAGTATTCATTATGGAAACCATTTACTGTTTTTAAGAAGCAAACAAGAGTTTATATTGGACAAATTTGGGTAGGTTCCTGAATATTGAATATGCCCCTGTTTATCGTTCCAGCGGGCACCTCTCCCATCTCCTTGTTCCAGCTGCCGCCGTCCTGTGGCTACCATGTGAAGACTACCTGGAGAGAGATGGTGATGATGGCACCATACGATGGATGCTACATCATGCAGGAGGTAGAATATTTTCCCCAGGTTGCTTAGACAGGCCCCACACCCTCAAAGAAAGGGTAACCCCCCCTCCTAATCATATCACAATCAACATTTTCCAGTTGACTGTAGCCCAACTATACCTCTTTTGTATAAAATATTGTATTGAAATGTGCAAATGATGTGTTGTCATTAAATGTGCACATATTTGCATATCGTGCAAATACATTTCTGGACAACTTGAAGTCAGCCTAGAAATGCACATTCTGTCCAGATCAGGTTGTCCATTTTTCCAATGAAAAATGTATGTAGAATTTGTATGTATATATATATTTTTTAAACATCACCAATTTCTATCTGGGCAAGTCTGGAGAATATACAGTGCATTCAGAAAGTATTCAGACCCCTTGACTTTTTACACATTTTGTTATGTACAGCCTTATTCTAAAATTGATTAAAAACATTAAATAAATCTTCATCAATCTACACACCACACCCCATAATGACAAAGGGAAAACAGGTTTGGCAAATGTATTAAAAATACCTTATTTATATTGGTATTCAGACCTGTTGCTATGAGACTCAAAATTGCGCTCAGGTGCATCCTGGTTCCATTGGTCATCCTTGAGATGTTTCTACAACTTAATTGGTGTCTACCTGTGATTCAGTTCTATTGATTGGACATGATTTGGAAAGTCACATCTGTCCATGTAAGGTCCCACAGTTGACAGTGAATGTCAGGTGCAAAAACCAAACCATGAGATGAAAGGAATTGTCCGTAGAGCTCCGAGACAGGATTGTGTCAAGGCACAGATCTGGGGAAGGGTAACTGAGCAATCGGGGGGAGAAGGGCCTTGGTCAGGGAGGTGACCAAAAACCCCATAGTCTCTCTGAAAGAGCTCCAGAGTTCTTCTGAAGATAGGAGAAACTTCCAGAAGGACAACCATCTCTGCAGCACTCCACCAATCAGGCCTTTATGGTCGAGTGGCCAGATAGAAGCCACTCTTCAGTGAAAGGCACATTACATCCGCTTGGAGTTTGCCGAAAGGCACCTAAAGGACTCACAGAACATGAGAAGCAAGATTTTCTGGTCTGATGAAACCAAGATTGAACTATTTTACCTGAATGCCAAGCGTCATGTCTGGTGGGATCCTGGCACCATCCCTACGGTGAAGCTGAGAAAGTGAGTTGGCGTGTGGGTAGTCTGACTTTCGAGAAATGGCAGTTAGACAGTACACTGAAATTAGACTGCCAAATGCCTATTTAGACCAAATCACCATCTCCTCAAAGTAAGTTACTAAATATAGTCCAGTTTGTAACACTATATGAAATTGATTTTTAAATTGTGTCATTTAAAGTAGTGAGATTTAAAATGATTGACCTATGTCTATTTTAAGTGCTTAAAATGAATTAAAAGGCTGACTGTAGTTTGATAAACTAAAGGGAATTTAAAATGTATTTTTTACTTTTTGAAAATACTAATATTGATGAACCAAAATATCAACATCTCAAAATGAATACTGTAGGTAGCTGCAGAAATGTCATTTCAGCCTGTGGTGCCTGGCCTTGATGCTCTGTTCCTCTTAGAAACCTTCAGTCCGGCTGCCTCCTGTCCATTCACTCTACAATCCACCCTGCTTTTGTACATACTAGAACATGAGATTAATCACTGTCTGTCTCTCCCCTCTCTTCTTCCCTCACTCTCCCTCCCCCCAATCAGCATGGTAGTTATGTCCTGCCCATGCTGTGGTGGGGCAGCCCTGTGAAGATCATCTGCCCAGTCCCCCACCCTGACCCCCGACCCCACCCTGTCCCCCCAAACTCTGTCCCCTCAGTACTCTGCTCCCACTTTGGCATGGCCATCCAGATACATGGAGGGGAGGAGGTCATACACACATTACAGGTCATAGGTGAGTTGGCTAGTTCTGCGCATGTTCCCATTTGGATTATGACTGATTCATTCATTCTCTCTCTCTGTCCCTAACAGAGAACGGCGAGTGGGTGCCGTTTGTGTCTGAAGAGTGTGCCTACCATGTGGAGTCCCACTCAGAAGACCTCATCTTTTATGTTCCCTTTACAGCCCCATGTGTGACCATCAGAGTAAGTTGTAGGAAGTTGATACTCAACCATTCAATTTAACTTCGAGTCCACTCTAGCATTGAATTGAGCTTATATATAAATAAAATGTTTCCTCTTTCAGGATGGAGTTCATCGACTGGTCCTATTGGACGGCCAGGACTTCATCCTCTCCTGCCCCTCATACCCCCCTCCATTTCCCTTCTTTCCCTCTCCTCCATTTTCTCAACCCTTCTCTCCTGGTGACCCACAGCAGCAGATACCTGACCCTGTGACTTTTGCTCCCTCCACCAGCCCTCCCCTTACCTCTCCTCCCATCACCCCTTATACTCAACCCCCAGCCCAGGAACAGATGCCCCAACTTCCTGCGTTCCCCCACCACCTCCCTCATGGCATGTATCCCCAAATTCCCCATTTCCCTTACGGTGGAGCTGGTTATCACCCTCTCCTCCACCCTGGTCACGATCCATACCCTGGCTCCCATCAGCTTCTCCCAGGGAGATACCCAGGCCAGCAGCCCTTCTTCCCCATGGGGCCTGGGAATCACCCCTACGGCTCTGGAGACCACCGTGACTCCCTTTACCTCTCCCCGCCCCCTACCCACAATCCCATGCTCAACTATTATAATGAAATCACCCCTGGTGTTCACCGTCCTTCTGTTGTCGATCCTACTCCTCTTATAGCTATCCGACCACCACCTCCTGCCGCTTATACCAAACCTCCTCTTCCCGCCGCTTATACCAAACCTTCTCCTCCTCCCGCCGCTTATACCAAACCACCGCCTCCCGCCGCTTATACCAAACCACCGCCTCCCGCCGCTTATACCAAACCACCGCCTCCCGCCGCTTATACCAAACCACCGCCTCCCGCCGCTTATACCAAACCTTCTCCTCCTCTTCCCGCCGCTTATACCAAACCTTCTCCTCCTCTTCCCGCCGCTTATACCAAACCTTCTCCTCTTCCCGCCGCTTATACCAAACCTTCTCCTCCTCCCGCCGCTTATACCAAACCTTCTCCTCCTCCCGCCGCTTATACCAAACCTTCTCCTCCTCCTCCCGCCGCTTATACCAAACCTTCTCCTCCTCCTCCCGCCGCTTATACCAAACCTTCTCCTCCTCCTCCCGCCGCTTATACCAAACCTTCTCCTCCTCCTCCCGCCGCTTATACCAAACCTTCTCCTCCTCCTCCCGCCGCTTATACCAAACCTTCTCCTCCTCTCGATACTGAACCTGTTCTTCCTGTAACACCTACTGCCATTGAACGTCATTCTTACCCCATTGTTACCGGATCTCCTCCTCCCCCTTCTGGATCCAAACCTTCATCACCCGTTTTCCAACCTCCAAAACCACCTGCAGATCCAAATGACCCATATGGGGTCCACATGACCATCAATCAGGCCCTGATTACTGAAGAGCCCATGTCTGCTACTGGGAGCCCCAATCCTGATCCCAATACCCAACCTAAATGGCCTGTGGGTCCATACTATTACCCCTATGGTCCTTACTACCCCCCATCTGGTCCTCACCATTACCCCTTCATACCCATCTACTACCCCTTGCCTAGCCCAGTCACGGCTAGTCCTCACCAGACTCTCCCTTCAGGTACTCTTGACCCTACAATGCCCACGGTCTACCCTCCCCACCTCTACCCTCAGCCAGTCACCTGCACTCCCTCTGCCCATACCATCTGTAGCTATTACCCATATCCCTTGGATGTGCCACACTACCAGCCACACCACCCATATCCTCTCTACCTGACGCCCAGCCCCCCTCTGACCGCCCTTCCCTCCACAGGCACAGCTCTGCCTGGTGCTACTCAACCACCCCAGACCTCACCAACCACCCCCTCACCCTCCTCCAGGACCATATCTTCCACTACTACTCTCACTCCTTGGATGTCCATCCTCACCCCTACTCTCCCCCCTCGGCCCTCCCTCTCTCCTGGGCTCTCCCCTCGGCCCTCCCTCTCTCCTGGGCTCTCCCCTCGGCCCTCCCTCTCTCCTGGGCTCTCCCCTCGGCCCTCCCTCTCTCCTGGGCTCTCCCCTCGGCCCTCCCTCTCTCCTGGGCTCTCCCCTCGGCCCTCCCTCTCTCCTGGGCTCTCCCCTCGGCCCTCCCTCCACTGTTTAGCAGGACAGATGATGGTGTCGCTGCCCTCTGCTCTCCTGGACTCCATCCAGGTCAAAGGTCAGAATGTCCCTCTGCTCGCCTCATGGTCGGTGTGTCCAGAAACACAACTGGCCTTCCCTTATTTGATGTACTAACTGCTGCATTGATTGCTTCATTGTGTATCTATAAAGTCAGGGATTTTAGACCCCTGTCTTTCCTCCAATTGTGACGTGGGCTGCTGTTTAAATTGACCATGCGACCCAATCAGGAAGAACACACGGGCCCATGATTGACTTTAATTACATTAATGCTCACTGACTTGCATGTGAATTGCATTGCTCTTTTCAGATCAGATGAATGGCTGGGTGTCTATCTCCAGTGCCCCGGCGGCTTGTAGATACATCCTGCAGATGAGTCAGGGTGGTGAAGTGATCCTCCATTCCCCTCTCCCTGCCTGCCACAGCCAGGCTATGGTGAGTCCCCCAGAACATAATTCTGGGTCGTATTCATTACTGCACAGAGTAGAAAACGAAGCAAAGCGTTTTGCAACGGAAAATGAGTTCGTTATTGGACAGGTTCAGATAGTCCCTCCCTGTTTGTCAGTTTTCTTCCATCTGTTGCTTGGTGAATATAACCCTGTTTTCATTTTGAAGTATTTGCTGTGAAAATGGACCTCACAGTTTGCTATTTTGATGTGGCCCATTGAAGTGGAAGTTGTTGGTTTTGGCTGTTAAACCCAACGTTTCCTCCCTCTTTTTTTTCATCCAGGCCCTCAACCCACACCAGCTCTCCCTCCCCCTGAAGTTTTGGGACACAGTCCTGGGGCAATACAGAACTCTGGAGCTCCATTGCCCGTCAACTGTGACCCCACCACCCCACACACCTACCACCACCCTCCCACCGACGACCCACACCGGGCCTCCCACTCCCCCCAAGCCACACGTCTTCTGCTCTGCTCGCCACATGAGGGTGGAGCTTCCCCCAGGTCCCATATCTGGAATCGTTGTCAAGGGTAAGTAAGTGTGTCTGTTGGGGGATGGTGTATGTTTCAGGTGCATATGGTTGTCATCATCCCTGCATGAGTTGAATTCTAACATGGTTGACAGGACCTAAGCTTTTTTTTCAGTTTATTAGGGTTTGGGGAAAATGTGTTGGTTTGTGCAGTAGCATACGATGTTTCACCAGAACTGCAGTTTGGTCTTAAATGTAAATAATGGCTTTGTTAGACAAAATATGGGCATTTATTTTCAAAATGTCTTAGTGATTGTGCAATAATGGCTACAAATCATTCTCAGACATCGAAGGGAATGAGATGAGCCTGAAGGATGCCCCAAAGCATTGTGGGTATGTGGCAAGCAAGGGAAAGGATGGCATGATCACCCTGAACCTCCGCTTCAACTCCTGTCACATGACTGTCCAGGTGTGTTTTATGTGCTGATCAAGGATCAGGTCCTGCCTGTCCATGTCATCTCATTCATTATGGTCTAAAAGGCTAAACTGACTCCGATCTTTGTTCCTAACAGGGTAAAGAGCACCGCATAGATGTGATTTACTCCACGTTGAACGGACAAAAAGGAAAGGCCCAGTTGTCCTGTCCAGTTTCCATACCAGTTTCTCATCAAGGTAGAAACATAACAGGTTATCCTCGTTCTGATGAATGCTTTAATGGCTGAAACGTCAATCTTTTTAAAATTGCTTCATTTGTTTTTAATGGTGAGCGAGCATTGAGCCTTACCTGTCCTGTGTTGTCTGAATGGAAATAAGGGGATATGTAGGATTTTATATCCAGCTCATTCAGATTACTGGTCACTCCTGTCCATTGACATTTCCTGTGTATCCCCTGTAGAGTGTAACCTTCCCAGTGACCAGCGCCTCCCCTGCGGCCGCCGCCCTCTATCCCAGGCAGAGTGTCTCTCTCTGGGCTGCTGCTACAGCACCAAGCCCTCTGCCTGCTACTACTCCATGGATGGTAAGTATAACCCCAAATGAATCACAATTTTGTATTTTCTTGATTCTTTTGTCCGCTCCTGATCTTCTCCAATGCAGGAAGAGGACACGAGGAATCAAGAAAATACAATTAAGATTCACCCTTGCAATGAATCTTAATTTTCTGAGATGTATAGGGTCCCAATATCAGTCAAAACCTTGGGGAATGCCACTCTAGATCCATGACCTTTATATAACCTTTAGCTAACCCAGAGTGTATACATGTCCTTTCCCAGAATGCACATTGGACCGCCACTTTGTCTTTACGGTGCCCGCCTCCCTCACGGACCCCCCTCTGTCCCCCGCCTTGCTCACTGCCGCTGGCCACCCCACCTGCGCCCCTCAGAGGGTGACTCCAGACTACGCCCTGTTCAAGATCCCACTGGGCGGCTGCGGGGCCCACAGATACGTGAGTGGCCCTTAATTATCTTCTTGTACAGTTTTTGAGTTAATTTTTTAAAGTCGGAGTTGATTAGCAATGGTTGGGACTCCATTAAGCCTCATGGGTTACTGAATGGGTGCACTTCATTAACATTGCTTTCCAAAATGGGCTTAAATTAATATTCAGTCAAACTATCTTTTGGTATTTGTTTCATTAGTCTACAGTTGATACAGTCACAAAATGTTTCTGATTAAGAATGCAGATGTGCATGAAAACATGAGTGACCCATGGAAAACATGGCTCAGATATAACATTTTTAAAAAATGGGTGAATTTTTTTTTTTTTAACAGTTCTACTTTCAAAGTCAGGCAGTGATTGACATCTGGGTAGGGTTCATGTAGCATAATGTTTTGCAGTGGACAACATCAATCTGTTTGTAATTGGACAAGTTCAGTTAAACGTTTTCTCCCTACTGAACTGAACCCTATTGTTCTAACAGGAGGTAGGCCAAACAGTAATCTACATGGTGGAGATCGTCAACACGGTCCAGTCCATCACCCTCAACTATGGGACCATCACCAGAGACTCTCCTATCAGGTCAGTTCTAAACCCCCACTGGTGTTTATAGGCTGGACATTTCACGTTTCACTGTTACCTGGCAAAGAAAAACACCTTCTGACCGAACAATAATAATAATTCAATGCATTATTATCTTATTGAGTGACGTTTTCCATAGGAATAGAGTTTATACACTGCTCAAAAAAATAAAGGGAACACTTAAACAACACAATGTAACTCCAAGTCAATCACACTTCTGTGAAATCAAACTGTCCACTTAGGAAGCAACACTGATTGACAATAAATTTCACATGCTGTTGTGCAAATGGAATAGACAAAAGGTGGAAATTATAGGCAATTAGCAAGACACCCCCAATAAAGGAGTGATTCTGCAGGTGGTGACCACAGACCACTTCTCAGTTCCTATGCTTCCTGGCTGATGTTTTGGTCACTTTTGAATGCTGGCGGTGCTCTCACTCTAGTGGTAGCATGAGACGGAGTCTACAACCCACACAAGTGGCTCAGGTAGTGCAGCTCATCCAGGATGGCACATCAATGCGAGCTGTGGCAAGAAGGTTTGCTGTGTCTGTCAGCGTTGTGTCCAGAGCATGGAGGCGCTACCAGGAGACAGGCCAGTACATCAGGAGACGTAGAGGAGGCCGTAGGAGGGCAACAACCCAGCAGCAGGACCCCTACCTCCGCCTTTGAGCAGGAGGAGCACTGCCAGAGCCTTGCAAAATGACCTCCAGCAGGCCACAAATGTGCATGTGTCAGCATATGGTCTCACAAGGGCTCTGAGGATCTCATCTCGGTACCTAATGGCAGTCAGGCTACCTCTGGCGAGCACATGGAGGGCTGTGCGGCCCCACAAAGAAATGCCACCCCACACCATGACTGACCCACCGCCAAACCGGTCATGCTGGAGGATGTTGCAGGCAGCAGAACGTTCTCCACGGCGTCTCCAGACTCTGTCACGTCTGTCACGTGTGCTCATGTGCTCAGTGTGAACCTGCTTTCATCTGTGAAGAGCACAGGGCGCCAGTGGCGAATTTGCCAATCTTGGTGTTCTCTGGCAAATGCCAAACGTCCTGCACGGTGTTGGGCTGTAAGCACAACCCCCACCTGTGGACGTCGGGCCCTCATACCACCCTCATGGAGTCTGTTTCTGACCGTTTGAGCAGACACATGCACATTTGTGGCCTGCTGGAGGTCATTTTGCAAGGCTCTGGCAGTGCTCCTCCTGCTCAAAGGCGGAGGTAGCGGTCCTGCTGCTGGGTTGTTGCCCTCCTACGGCCTCCTCCACGTCTCCTGATGTACTGGCCTGTCTCCTGGTAGCGCCTCCATGCTCTGGACACAACGCTGACAGACACAGCAAACCTTCTTGCCACAGCTCGCATTGATGTGCCATCCTGGATGAGCTGCACTACCTGAGCCACTTGTGTGGGTTGTAGACTCAGTCTCATGCTACCACTAGAGTGAGAGCACCGCCAGCATTGAAAAGTGACCAAAACATCAGCCAGGAAGCATAGGAACTGAGAAGTGGTCTGTGGTCACCACCTGCAGAATCACTCCTTTATTGGGGGTGTCTTGCTAATTGCCTATAATTTCCACCTTTTGTCTATTCCATTTGCACAACAGCATGTGAAATTTATTGTCAATCAGTGTTGCTTCCTAAGTGGACAGTTTGATTTCACAAGTGTGATTGACTTGGAGTTACATTGTGTTGTTTAAGTGTTCCCTTTATTTTTTTGAGCAGTGTATTTTTTCAGTGCAGGAATGTATGAAGTATCTAAGTAATTCTGTAATCTGAGTTGTGACCTCCCTACATGCTGTTTTCCTGTTGCTCCTAGGCTGCTGGTAGAGTGCCAGTACACTCCTGGCTCTGTGGTGAGTGTTGGCTTCCTGGTCAAGACCCCCTCCCTGGGCCACTCCATTCAGGCCCAGGGCGTGTTGGGGGTCCAGCTCAGGATTGCCACAGGTACGCAGCTTTAGTTGCTCACACATCTCACTAATTTTGCTGCTGTCGGTTTCTCCAACTCCAAGTGGTAGTGGTCAGTCTTGCATGTAAACTTATAAAGGTTACTTTTAGAGCATTTAACAGTATGTCAATTTGCTTTGAATGCAAAGAAACATTGTCAAGCACCTGGAAAGGATGAACATTATTATATTACACATTAAAGTAACACCCTTTCCCCACTTCCACTCCAGACATGCAGTACAGTAGCTTCTACCCCCAGTACCACCGGCCCCTGCAGATGCTCTTGGGTAAACCCTTACACCTTGAGGTGCGTCTGCTCAACCCCCCAGATGACAAAGTGGTCCTGCTGGTACACTACTGCGTAGCCTACCCCAGATCAGGACAGACTGTCTGGGTACTCCTCTATAATGGGTACGCTGCAAGGTTACCTTTGACCTTCTAGGCTCATACACATCTGTGTTCAACAACAATAGTGAGCTCAAAGTATTTGGGACAGTGAAACTTTTTACATAAAAAGAGAATGTTTTGGTTCTGTAATCCAGCACTTTGGATTTGGAATGATACTATGAGGTTAACGTGCAGACTGTCAGATTTAATTTGAGGGTATTTTCATCCATATCGGTGAACCATTTAGAAACAGCACTTTTTGCACGTAATCTCCCCCTTTTTTTTTTAGGGGACCAAAAGCATTGGGACAAATTCACTTATGTGTATTAAAGTAGTCAACAGGTAAGTATTTTCTCCCATATTCCTAGCACCCAATGATTACATTAAACTTGTTGGATGTATTCGCTGTTTGTTTTGGTGGTTCAGATTATATTGTGCCCAATAGAAATGAATGATAAATATTGTACTTGTCACTTTAATTGTAAATAAGAATAGAATATTTCTAAACACTTCTACATTAATGTGGATGCTACCATGGTTATGGATATTCCTGAATGAATCGTAAGTGAAAGTTAGACGCACAAATATCATACCCCCAAGACGTGCTAACTTCTTACCATTACAATAAGTGACTTCAAAATGACACAATCGATTATTTACCATTCATTTCTAGTGGGCACAAAATAATCTGAAACGCAACCAAAACAAACGGCAAATGCATCCAACAAGTTTGAAGTGACACGCTTGATGTAATCATTGAGTGCTAGGAATATGGGATGTAATACTAAACTGTTGACTACTTTAATAAACAAGTGAATTTGTCGTCCGTCCCCCCCCCCCCCCCATTTTAGGGGACAATGTACAAAAAGTGCTGTAATTTCTAAACGTTTCATCCGATATTAATGAAAATACCCTAAAATGAAAGCTGACAGTCTTCACTTACACCTCAGTCATTGAATCGTTTCATTTCAGAACAACAAATGTCACGGTTCCAAAACTTTTGTAGCTCACTAATGTTTGGGGTACAATTTAAAGTAATTTTATATTATTTAAGTTACAAACTGCACATTTGTCAGTGGGCAGACCATCACAGGAGGAGAAGGGAAGTATCTTCAGAAAGAGCTTTTCTTGTTGCGATGAATAACCACATTCTGGCCTCTGTAGATGTCCTAACCATCTGGACCCGGCCTCTCAGAAGCCTCACCCATCTCCTCCACCCCCACCCTTCCACCAAGGCCAGACACGACGGTTCACCATCTCCACCTTCCAGTTCCTCACCTCTGGACAGACCCAGACATTGGAGGACCATGAAGAGGTGAGGGCTGCCCCCTGCACTAGACCTTTAACTTGGAGCCAATGGCTGTCTTAAGTTTAAAAGTAGCCATCTTCCCCTGTTTTTTTCTTTGCTTCATTCTCAGTGATCTGGCAGGGCATGACCGGTTCCCACCATTCATTTCACCTATCTAGCCCTTTAATCTATCAATGGTCATGAACAACAGGAGTGTTGAGTCCTAGCCAAAGGCAAAAACAGAGGCCAGTAAAGCAGCACTGTCTGTAGGTGTGGCTGACTTGCTTCTCATCTGACCCTCCCTTTTCCTCTGTTCTCGCTCTCTCCTTCCCTCAGATATACTTCATGTGTTCTACTGAAGTGTGTTCGCCGCTGGACGGCAGCCTGTGTGTGGAGGGATGCTTTGGCCAGTGACTGTAAGGAACCGCACGGACACAATGTTCAGCCGCTATGGATACGGCAGAGCCCTGGTCAAAAGTAGTGCACTATCTAGGGAGTAGGGTACCATTTGGGATGCATACATAACTCACAGAAATGTTTATTTCTTTTTTTATAATGATTTAATTCCCAGAAATGGAGCAAAAGGCTGACGTGTGGTGCCACACAGCAAAAATATGGTTTTGTAATTAAGGCTACTTGAATTATTTAAGAGGACTAATGCATTTCCTGCCTCTGTTCCACAGAGAAAAGATGGACAGAAAGCAATAGTCATGGAAGATTAACTGGTAGGATTTTCTCTTTGTCAGTGGAACAGATTCAACTTTACTAATACATTTCCATTTTAACTTCTCTTTCCTCTCCCTCTGTTTTCATCTCCAGGCCCAAGGCTGCTCGTTCACCACTAATAAAAACCCGTAAAAGGAGACTGTGTGTGTTTCTTGCTCCCAGGCAGTGTAGTCTAGTTTGGATGGCATGAGCCTGACTCCACCAGTGTTGTACTCAATTGTTTACGTTCACACTGACTCCGCCTATGGAGGTTCTAGACAATGGCATGAATTAACATTCTGGATATCCAATGTTGCTCCACACATTGTTATAGCATTCAATGTGATTACTGTCTAAAATGGCTTTTGAATGTAGGTTAGTATTTAGATAAGTTAGCAGATCTCTTCCATATTGCCCATACATACATACATTATATCAGCCTATAGTCATTAATTCCCATGAAGATCATAAGTTTTGACCACTGGGTGTCAGCCAAGCTCTAAACCAGGATAGAGAATGTCTCCTGAGGCTCTTGATTTGTAGTTGAGGGGTCCAAAGACCTTGAACTGGCTGTTGTGTAATAATATGAGCGCAATCATGTTATAACCTCAATGGCACATTTATCTGAGTAATGTTGTCACCTTCGAAATGTTTATTTTATTCTACAGCACAGGTTAGTAGGCCTCTAGTCTATTTTAAAGGAGGAGCACGCGAATCATGCGTCATTCATATTGGTTAAAGAAGTCTAGGTTCAGAATGCTGTGAAAATGAACATGGCCCTCGCATGCCCCCCATTTTAATTGTTTGTAAGCACTGCGGCACACTGCGTTTTTTTGTGGCTGCCATGCTAGTGTGTGTGCGTTGTTTTTTTTAGGGAGAGAACGGAAGATAGGAGGGCGCACGTCCAAGGGGAACGAGGGAGGGACCTACACGAGAGCACAGAGGGGGAGGGAAGATCATTTCCTTTCTGTAGTGTACACGCCGCAAGAATACACCGGGATAAGGACGAAAAAAAATATAGGGAAGACGGTAAAGGAAATACCGCAGCCCTGTTGTCTTTTGTTTTGGGAATTCATCTAACACAGAACGGAAGACTAACATGGGGAGATGGTTCTTCAGGATTGACTTTCAATAACCCTCTCTCCATGCGAAAAAGTCTGGCGAGTAGACTGAAAAAGGCAATAGCAGTCAGGGAAGACATGTTTAGTGATTTTAGTCCTGCGCTTGAGGTAGGATGTTGATGTATTTTCGTAAAATAGTTCTGTCTCTGGCACAAATAAGGGGTCAACGGTGAATGGGCATATTATTCCAGGCACAGTATCATTATTAAGTAGTGTAGTTAATTACGTAGGTTAATAAAACGATGAAATAGCCTAGGCCTTCTGCAGACTGAATATTGCTGTAACGTTACATGACAAACGTTAGTAGGCTAGGCCTAAACACAAGGCTATGAACCGGTGAAAATTAACGTTAACTACTAATTTTGTATATAATTTATTTGTACCTGCATCGTATCAATGGCAGTAAGGGCAACACATTTTAAATTTTAAATTAACAAATAGTTATTAGTTATATCGAATTTCTTGATCAGATTATACAAATCTGATCATCTTTAATATCAAGGGTTGCATAACAGTGGATACATAGGGACAGACTATATAAAACCCCAATCGGTTTCTTACAAACATAATTTTGCCCACAGAAAAGAGTTCGACAGAGGCCAAGGTAGAAAGGATAGGTGAAAATTCTAGCACTAGACCAGGAACATCAGGCGTTTTTAAATGTTAATGTCGACCGACGTAACATCAATCATGCTGCCTGTATCTCGGGCTATCATGGACCGGGATCGAGAGCTCCAGGACACAATAGCCGGGGTGCATCCCAACTCGACCGGGGCTTCTGGCGCAGCTGTCCGGGGAATGAAGCGAGGAGACCCAGGATCTGACGCGCAGACGTCGGCAGCTCTTGTGGAATCGGCCGGGGCAGAGTGCAAGCGTCCCCGGATTGACGGATCTGGAGTAGTCGCAGAGGTCGGCCAGGTGAGAAGGAACCGAGAGAGGAGTGGGCATTTGAATTACTCTGTTTTTCGAATTAATACGCCCACTGGCATGCTTTACAGCCAAAACGCAAAGCGCTGTTATAGATAGCTTTGATCTCAAACTGGTATTTTCATGTCATATAGGCTGCTAATAGCCTAATTATTCGCTACTGTAGACATTAAAACCACACATGGCACAGGAAACACCATGCTAACCCAAGCTATTTAATCTAGCACTCGAATGAGGTCGCTAGGCTAATTATCTTCCGACCATTTGAATCTATTTATTGGTGTGATTAATTAGCGTGTCGCCAGAGAGAGATCGGTGTACGAGTTGACCCACACAATAGCCAACTAGTAGTTTACGGTATCCTATCTGCATTTTAGCTCTCCGCGGACTCGGCAAGCAATATATAGCCTATTAATATCGATGACTACGGAGGCTGCTACAATGTTGCCATGTCTTTTGAAGTGTACTCAAAACTTTCATTTTCCTGAAACGATACAATGCTTCAGATGCCCTTTGTTATTGTAGGCCTATTCAACGACATGTTTACTTAGTTATGCAGGCTATGCCCTTTCTCCAGCGGTTACATTATTATACTCGGTCGAAAGCAGCGGCATTTGGCCTCTATCACTGAGAAAAGCATGTTTTCAAATAGCAGTAAATGTAAACAAAAGTAACCTTTGTTATGCTAAAACAGTCGTACTTCATCTGGCGTCTTGGTGTTAATAGTATTTGGTTTATAATGGGAGTGAAATGTTTGCGTGTGTGATTTTGGGGGGTTGGGGTAGGGGACCTTAAACAAAGACGTCCCATTCTATGACTGGGATACAATCACTGCCTGTTGTGTATTTAGTCCTTTAGTCCTACTGTAACAAGTCAAACCCACATGCTATAGTCTATTGCACTTGGCGGTGACATTTACCACTTAATGATGCAATTGATGGAACTGCCAGTATCATCACAACAGATTTATTTCAACCAAATCAAATTGACCCGGCTACCCAGTCATTTTCAGTGTTGTCAAATGCCCACATTTTCCACATCTCTAGAGAAATACATAGGCAGGATGTCACGTGACGCACTAAATGTATCACGTTGCATTAAGTTGCAGCGGGAAGTTAACCGATCCATCAGAAGGTAAAATGCCCTTCTCTCTGCCATTGTAAGTAGCAGTAATGGAGGGGAATTGGCCAGTTTGCTGCCCTCGTGTAATAGTGAGGGAGACTGTCTTTAGAGGCAGTTCACCACTATACTCTCCTACAGGGCTGCTGAAAGTGATCTTAGAGCGTCTAATTCACTTAGAACAGACAGCATGGATGGAAGGTGGTGTGTGTGTGCCTGCATTTGTGTGGGAGGGAGAGGTATGGAGCAATGGTCCCTTGGCTCCTAAAAAGGTATTGAAAGTCTGCGGGTTGGTCTAAGACCCCCCTCCACCCCTCCCTCGTAGACCCCCCTCCACCCCTCCCTCGTAGACCCCCCTCCACCCCTCCCTCGTAGACCCCCCTCCACCCCTCCCTGGTAGATCCCCCTCCACCCCTCCCTGGTAGATCTCTCCACCCCTCCCTGGTAGTAGGGAGCAGATTTGCCCTATCACCAGCAGTAAAGAGGCTTTTTTTCGCTAGGCTAACGGGATCACCGCTCATTCAGGAGGGGGCATTAGAACCACACTGATCCCTATCTACAGGGGGAGGATTAATCACACTGCATAATGCAGGCGGTAGAGCTTAGTATCATATTTTGGCTACAAAAGCTGGTGATGTACATTTATTGACATTGCTTTATATTCCTATGGTCTATTGTAATCAATAGGCTTACACAGTATTATCATACAGACTGTTCGTTGTTACTACATTAGATTGAGTACTGTTAATAATTTTCCACTTAGTGAATGCGTGGTACCGGTGCTGTGTTCTTATTCCCCTGGCCTGATGCCTCCATTAATATTTCAGCTGAAAGTAGGTTAAGAGATATTAAACGCTCCTTCCTTAAACGAGAGTGACGCTAAGCTTTCCAAGAAATGACTTCATAAATGCATGCTTGCATTTCTCCAAATCTAACTTCTTTCCCCTTCCCGGCCTCACCCCCTCCCGGCCTCTCCCCCATGGGTAGGATGAATCATGGAAAGTTTTGTGTTATATGTGACGTTATTCCTTTTTAAGTCGTCAAGTACCTGGACACGTCTCACACATCTCGTTCTCTCAACATTTACGCGGTCTTTCTCTCCCTCTCTCATTCTGTCTTTCCCTCTACTGAGTGTTATCACAGAATGTTTGGCACACTGCTCATCACACCACATCATGACCTCTGACCTCTGGTTAATGCCAGTAGAATGGGATGTGGTGGTAATGGTGATGAGCCATCATTTTCCACCATCACACAACAGAGGACCGTCAGCCATTGCACACTTTGTCATAGACACTATTGAAGTTGGTGTGCGTGTCTCAAATGGGACCTTATTTCCTTACATAGTGCTCTACTTTTGACTATCCCTAATAGGGAATAGTGTGCTTGTGCTGTTTTACACATTAAAGTCACAAAAGTCCTTATCATTAATCTCATCTAGTTCTTCTCATTAATCTCATCTAGTTCAGTCATAACAATAAAAGCTCTAACCTGAATGGGTTTATCTGAATCGTACACTTATGAAGCTGCTATTTCATATTTTTACCCTGCAGCTGCATAGCTCTTTGAAAACCTCCTTCATATTTCACTTTGGCTGCAATCCAAAATGCATGGGTTAGAATAAGAACCGCAAATCGAGATGTTGGAGATGTCGAGGTTGTCGGATCCAATTTGATTCCGTATGCAGAGCTCCCTGCGTCTGTCACGCAGCGTACGACCCGGGTCCCTAACCTAATAGGGACACGCCTGGGGTGACAGCGGCCAGGATGAATGACTGGACTACAACATTAATGTAGGTGGAGGAGCACAGAGCAGCAGACCTGGGTTTAAAGCTATTTGAAATCTTTCAAATGCTTTGTGTGTTTGCTCTAGTCATGCCCGGAGAGCCAGATGGGCCGGGTTTACACATTTGGGGCTATTCAATTGGTCCATTAAAGTCAGGCAAGCTCAATCAAGCAGAGATGAAATGGTTTGGAAATTGGAATGATTCTGAATAGTGTTTGAACCCAGGTCAGCAGAGTAGTGAGCAGCAGCACTCAGATGTACTTTTATTTCAGTCCGCCCGACCGAAATAGAATGAAACGTCAGCAAGAAAAATGTTCTCCTCTCCTGCTGTGAGTTTGAGAATATTTATTTAGTTTTGGTCCCATTTCTCTCCGAGAGGATGATGACGGTCTCCTCCACCAGGTTCACTGACTCAACCCCAAGTTGTTTATTTTGGGTTCTGTGTAGCAGGGGTTCATTTGTTATCTGTGTATTACAGGTCGACATTGTCTTGATAAACTGATCTAGCATCAGATTCTCCTGCCCCAGTTCTAGCATCAACCATCAGCAGGAACAGTTCAAACTGATCCAAGAGCTGCACATACAGGCAACATCCACTAAGACCAGTTAAAGCCCCTCTAAAACATAGGACTATAAGTGTAGGTTTTCTGTGTCAAGGGACAAGAATGGGAAGTATAGAGTTCTAGAATACACTATTGGATCCTCTGGCTGGCTATGGGGCTTAGAATGTAAGGGCTCTGTGGTTGAAATGGAGTCACATCTTCCTGGGTACCTCATGCCTTCTTGGCCCTCAAGTTCTTTGGGAAAAATTGAATAAAATTTGATGTGGTTTCAACTTGGAGTCGACTCCATAAGAAAGTGATCCTGTATCAAATGATGAGTGAATAACCAGGTGGCCTGTGAAATGAAAGAATCACCACTACACACACACTGGTTTTGGGAGGGCACTGGGTCCATGTGTACAAGGGATTACCACAATCCTGTGAACTGGTGATGTGAGTGAGAATCTTGGACCATTGGAAGTAACTGAACTCCTGTTCAGGTTGACACACAAACACACACACACACACCTTGCCCTTCTCAACCCATACCTCTGTTTTGGGTCCTTTTTCACCTTCATCAAGCCCTATCCCATTCCCTACCCCCCGGAGTCCCCCTTTCCCCTCCCTCCTTTCACCATCTGTTGACTTCAAGACATCTTGTTACTTTCTCCTGATTGCTCTCTCCCTCTCACTCTCTTTTTCCCTCCTTGAGTTTGTCCTCTGCTTTTATTCAGCTTCTCCTCTAAACAGAAATAGCCCATTAATTTGTCCATTTGACAAAGACAGAAGGCATAAGTAGAAGTAGCATTTACATACTTGGATGGTTTCTTAAAAGGCTGCAGATGCTAGATGGAGTCACTCTAGTAGATTAACTGTCATGTGTGGGGATAGCACAACTGGTGTGTGTGTATTTATGAAAGTATTTTGGGCCGTTGTGTGCGTTTAGATTATAGCAAAGCTGTTATCCAGAGAGCATGCCTGTATGTGCGTGTCTGAATGTGAGCGAGAGTGTGTGTATATGTTTGTATTAGTGTTTGTCTGAGTGGACATGTTCTGTTCAGCTCTCCTTTTCCCTCCTCCTCTACTCTCCTCTTCCCTCCTCTACTCTCCTCTTCCCTCCTCTACTCTCTCCTCTCTTTCCTCCCCCTCTCCTTTTCCCTCCTCGTCTCCTCCTTAAGGAAATTAAGTGCATGACTCTGCTTATGTATGACTTACTGTCTTTGTTCTTGTCTGCATCCCAAATGGCACCCTATATAGTGCACTGCTCTAACCAGAGCCATAGGGACTTTGTAGGGAATGCGGTGCTATTTGGGACGGAGTCCTCGTCTCCTTTGGACAGTTTTTTTTTTAACCCTATTCCTATTTCTCTCTCTATTCGTCTAGCCCAGGTTCCTCCCTCACTTTCCACTCCTCCCTCCTTTTCATCCCTTCATTCTCCTCGATCGCCCTCCTTTTTTTTGAGCTTTTCCAGAAATATTTATTCCAGATGTGTTTTTACCGTCTCGCCCCGGCCCTTCCCCCATAGATCTTTCAACATAATTATCCGATTTCGCGGTGCCCCTTAAAAAATGTGTCTGGATTATTGCATGTCTGCCTTCATGACTACAACACAGTTCGGGGAATTTACCCTCCCTTTCAAATAGATGTTTATACTTTATTCATGTTAGTCAGGCTTCTAAAAGGCAATTAATAATTTACTGTTGCCTCAAAAGTCTGTTCTCGCTAAGTACATTTTTGGCTCTCCAGGACACTTACTCAAACGGCAGTGAGCGAGCGTAGCAGCTCTTCTCTCTACTTTCTACTTTTGAATCCCATAAAAAGTATTGTGATGGAGTGTTTTGTGTAACGGCGCCTGTGGCTTGAGGTAGATGGCTACGGCGCTCATTGTGAGGGCTCAAGCTGTGATGCGCGCGGAGCAAAGTGTTCCCTCCGGGGACAACACAGGCGAGGGACATTGGTTCCAGATGAAAGGGAGATGAGGGGGAGGGATGGCGGGAGGAGAAAAACAGAAATGAGAGATGGTTTTGATGTAGCGATACACAGACACAGCTATGCCTATGTATTTTATTCCTCTCAAACCGAGCGTATAGTAATTAATGTAAAACCAACTCATGCCGTATTTTGATAGAACACACTGCATAAATGCCAGTACATGGTGTTATGCGTGTGAATAAAGTGCGTTACAAGTGCATGTTTTATAACAGACAGTCGCAGCTTAATTAACATCGGGTAACCTAACATTAACTGATAGCACAATGGGGGTAAAGGAGAGCTTAATGAGGACACTAGGCAATTACTCACCAAATATTTGGTAGCTAGTCTACATCTCTCTCTTTCTCTTGCAACACCACCCCCACCAATTATAACAGAGCAAATAAATGAGAGGAATCTGACAGCGGGTTGCATCAGGGCAGATGATGTGAGGGAGGCAGTATACTCCATGACACTTGTGACCTATTTCTGATTTCAGCGCCACGGTGAGTCTCTCTTTTTATGCCCCTCCTCCCTCACATTCTTTCTCTCTCTCTCCCTGTCCTCTTATCTCTCCTAACTAACACACAATAGCTCCACTGGCGTGAGAGGAAGAGGACACACCAGGACATTGAGTGGAGGAGCTAGCTAGAGGGGTGTGTGAGGCACAGGCAGAATTAATTTGATTAGTGTGGCCATTAATGCATCAATTAACTGGAACATGGAATATACTGGTGAGGAGAGAGGGATAATTGGCTGGAAAGAGAGAATAAAGGAGTGAAGATCATACAACTTAAAACGGACACACAAAAACGGGTCAAATGTTGATGTAAAAAATGATAATAATTGGTGACCTTTGTGTAGTTGGTGACCTTTTTGTTTTCGGCCAGACAGACTAAATAAATTTTTCTTGTTTTTAAATGTCTGCTCTCTTCTCTTTCAGAACAATGACCCCCTGACCCTTGGTTACCATGGATACCCAACCCACAGTCAGGTAAGACGACAGTCACCTTAACGTAAATCCATACATGTGAGACATTTGCATATTGTATGATATATTTTCATTATCTTACGTCCTCCATTGTCCTCTTCCATATATGGGCAAGGACATATTGAAGTTATTTTCTAAGCTCTTCAAGCCACACGGTGGTGATGTGGATGCAGATCATTTCTGATTGGGAGCCTGACAACTTCATATAAGGGAAAGGGGGATACCTCGTCAGTTGTACATCTGAATGCATTCAACTGAAATGTTTCTTCCACACATAACCCAACCCCTCCTGAATAACCTTCTCTATAATAGTTTGTTTTGAGTATATACTACAGCGTTTTGCCTATATGCTCATATATATATATTATGTATGTACAGTTGAAGTCGGAAGTTTACATACATCATAGCCAAATAGATTTAAACTCTGTTTTTCACAACTCCTGATATTTAATCAGAGTAAAAAATCCCTTTCTTTGGTCAGTTAGGATCACCACTTTATTTTAAGAATGTGAAATGTCAGAATAATAGTGTAGAGAGGGATTTATTTCAGCTTTTATTTCTTTCATCACGTTCCCAGTGGATCAGAAGTTTACATACACTCGATTAGTATTTGGTAGCATTGCCTTTTAAATTGTTTAACTTGGGTCAAATGTTTCGGGTAGCCTCCCACAAGCTTCCCACAATAAGTTGGGTGAATTTTGGCCCATTCCTGCTGACAGAGCTGGTGTAACTGGGTCAGGTTTGTAGGCCTCCTTGCTCGCATGTGCTTTTTCAGTTCTGCCCACAAATTTTCTATAGGATTGAGGTCTGGGCTTTGTGATGGCCACTCCAATACCTTGACTTTGTTGTCCTTAAACCATTTTGCCACAACTTGCTTGGGGTCATTGTCCATTTGGAAGACGCATTTGCGACCAAGATTAACTTAGTGACTGATGTCTTGAGATGTTGCTTCAATATATCCACATAATTTTCCTACCTCATGATGCCATCTATTTTGTGAAGTGCACCAGTCCTTCCTGCAGAAAAGCACCCCTACAACATGATGCTGCCACCCCGTGCTTCACGGTTGGGATGGTGTTCTTCGGCTTGCAAGCCTCCCCCTTTTTCCTCCAAACATACAATGGTCACTATGGCCAAACAGTTCTATTTTTTTCCCAAAAAGTACAATCTTTGTCCCCATGTGCAGTTGCAAACCGTAGTCTGGCTTTTTTTATGGTGATTTTGGAGCAGTGGTTTCTTCCTTGCTGAGCAGCATTTCAGGTTATGTTGATATAGGACTCGTTTTACTGTGGACATAGATACTTTTGTACCTGTTTCCTCCAGCATCTTCACAAGGTCCTTTGCTGTTGTTCTGGGATTGATTTGCACTTTTCGCACCAAAGCACGTTCATCTCTAGGAGACAGAACGCATCTCCTTCCTGAGCGGTATGACGGTTGTGTGGTCCCATGGTGTTTATACTTGTGTACTATTGTTTGTACAGTTGAACGTGGTACCTTCAGGCGTTTGGAAATTGCTCCCAAGGATGAACTAGACTTGTCGAGGTCTACAAGTTTTTTTCCTGAGGTCTTGGCTGATTTCTTTTGATTTTCCCATAATGTCAAGCAAAGAGGCACTGAGTTTGAAGGTAAGCCTTGAAATACATCCACAGGTATACCTCCAATTGAATCTAATAATGTCAATTAGCCCATCAGAAGCTTCTAATGACATCATTTTCTGGAATTTTCCAAGTTGTTTAAAGGCATAGTCACCTTAGTGTATGTAAACTTCTGAATTGTGATACAGTGAAATAATCTGTCTGTAAACAATTGTTGGAAAAATGACTTGTCATGCACAAAGTAGATGTCCTAACTGACTTGCCAAAACTATAGTTTGGTAACAAGAAAGTTATGGAGTGGTTGAAAAACAAGTTTTAATGACTCCAACCTAAGTGTATGTAAACTTCCGACTTCAACTGTATGTATGTATAATTATTTTATTTAGAAAAAAAATTTGGTCTTTTTCAATGTAAACTTGAACCAGATAATAAAGTATTTGCCACCGCTGCTGAAATAAATCCTAGTGGAAACACTACTAACTGAGATACAAACTGTTTGTGTGTGTACCCTGCAGTCAACACAGCCCATATGACAATAAAAACAATACATAGGGGCCTACCTCATAAATGTGTGTGTACCGTATGTCCAGTGTGTTTACCTGGGTGTGTTTTAGAGGCTGATTGTGTTATTAGGTGGTTTAGTTGGTGTTGTTAATCCTCAGATCATCCTCCATTCATCCTCCATGCTCTTTCCATAATCCCCTCATCCCTCTCTCTTTATCCCCCGCTCCCTCGCACTACGGATGTCGTGTAACATCGTTCATCATCAACCTTTTACATGGTTGACAATGTATGCATGGAATTAGAATTACTAGAATGGGTATTCCCATTCCACTATCTATATATCTCTATATCCTTGGTTGTTGTTCTGCGGCCAAATAGAAGAATACAGACTGTCCTCATGTCCACTTACTGTATACCTCTGTGTAGTGTGGAATGACAGCTAAAGGAAAACAATGGCATGGTATCTTTTAACTGAAAATACCTAGAATTTGTCCATTCTTAAATGACTCTTGCTCAAGGAAGCAGTATAGAGGAAAAAGCCATTTGGACCACGGCGGTATCGTGAGGGGATGTTGGCCTGAAGAGGTTAAAAACATGAGACGATGACAAGTCGCTCACAGAGCCCCCCGGGGTAGAGCTGCTAAACTGTCACTGACAGCATGAGACGAGGTGATCAAAGACTTTCCGATGGAAGAGCCTAGAGAGTGTCACGCAGGAGACGGAGAGAGAGTGTGAGAAAAACAGAAAGGAGAGGAAGGAGGGAAACAAAGCTTCTGTTCTCTCTTTAGTCTCCCAGTGGTGCGAGCAGCCCCAGTTTAACTCACCTACATGGAGAGAAAGAGAACAGGGGGGAGGGAGATACTGCGACACGGAGGGAGAGAGGGAAGTAGGGGAGGGGAAAGTTTGCAGGTGTGACAGCAAGGGAAAGGAGGCGTCGTAAGGGGAGGGGAGGAGGAAGTGTGGCTGGGGAGCATCAGGCTATCTGGGTGAGAGAGGGAGAGAGAGAGGGATGAGCAGTGAACAGGCAACAGCACGACAGAGAAACAGAAGGCTGGGGGTTGAGGGAAGGAAAGCACAATAGAGAAAAAAAGTGAACGAGGGAGAGTGACAGGGACAGAGAGAGCGGAGGAGGTGGGGAGGGGGGATTGGCATGGTATACGGAGCAAGCGAGGGAAGAGGAGGGAGATTTTGAATCTGTGAAGAGCGACAGATAGACGGGAGAGTGAGCTGGAGAGGGGACACGTACTCGGATAGAGAGGAGGAAAGGAGAGCGAGGATAAACGGATATTTCAAGTTTTTGCACAAATACGATGATGGGACTGTACTATCCTTCCGTGTTGTCGGTGAGTTCCTATCTTGAAATGCAAGGCTTATTCTACTGTGTTTCGGTTGCTATTTTTAAAGGAACAACAATTAAATTACATAAACTAGGTTTGTCTGTTCTTTAGCAGCAGCGATTTCTTCATTCAGCGCAAATGCCAAGCGTTGTGTTTGACCCCTTTTACTTGAGCGGTGTGCTAGTGAGGCCATTTCATGCATGGCTTTCCACCAAATCATCAGTCAGAAGCGTCGGTAAATAGGAAATAGACACTGGGATACTGCGCTGCACTAGGAGAGGGACAGAGATGGGAGCCTTTGAAGATGGAATCTGTATTATAATATGCTGTGTGAGCTTTGCTGTACCGTATTGTCATGGCATCTGTTCTCTTGCCCTGGGCCTCTAGTGCTAACAGATACGTTCACTGGCTACATTTGTACTCTGGCTTCTCAATTCATGCTTCGTAGCATTTATGTTTATATGCAGCACATATGGACGGGAATATTTGTTCCTGCAATTCTGGAGAACAGGGAAAGGGATGTGTACGTGTGTGAGAGTAAGATGACCGCGTAAGTACAGGCCTCTAGCCTGCACTGTCCTCGGGATCTGAGTAAGCCGCAAGACATGCTTGCGTATAGGGGCATAGGAGGGAGGAGAGTGGGAATAGGAGGGAGGAGAGTGGGAATAGGAGGGAGGAGAGTGGGAATAGGAGGGAGGAGAGTGGGAATAGGAGGGAGGAGAGTGGGAATAGGAGGGAGGAGAGTGGGAATAGGAGGGAGGAGAGTGGGAATAGGAGGGAGGAGAGCAAAAGAGGGTAAATAAATTCTGCAGCTGTCTGTATACGTATCCTTCTATGCTCTGAGCGAAAGGGACAGGTGCCCCAAGAACAGCTCTCTCGCTCTGTCTCACTCTCTGTCGGTCTCACTCTCTGTCGGTCTCTCTTTCTGTCTGTCTCTCTCTGTCTTGATCTCTCTTTCTTCTCAACCAATACCGCCTCACTCTCTTATCTCTCTCTCTCTATCTCTCACTCACTCACTCACTCACTCACTCACTCACTCACTCACTCACTCACTCACTCACTCACTCACACACACTTTGTTGAAGGTCGAGACTCTCGTGTGTGTGTGTCAGACTATCGTCATATCATTATATTGGAGGGGTGACTCAGTGGTCCCATCAGTGTGTTCCACCAGTGTCTGACTGACTACCCTGGTTAGTGCTCTGCCTGCGTTCATGCGTTGGCCTGTACACTTCTTTCAGCAGTACCTTTGAATCCTGCTCCCTTTACTGTTTGACCTCTTTTCCCTGTGCCTCTCCCTGGGGCCCTAGCAGCTGTTATCTCAATGTTTTCCTTCAAGAGCCCCAGAAAGAGGGGGATGGGACGGAGAGAGGGGAAACAGTAGAATGTAAATTGAAATGAAAGGTGACAGACAGCCCACCTTTTGTCTTTGCAGGAAGGCCCATAGGAGTCATAGTTGTTCCTAAAGGATAGATTATACACAGATGGACTGATAGAGAAATGTATATGGATAAGGGAGGTAGATGATCATCTAGACAGTGAGAAGGATAGCTCACCGGATAAAGCTAGTTTGTTGCGTGACGTAATAGAATGTTGAATCGCTGACATTGCAGTTCTGTGGATCCAAAAGTTGCAATTCACTTGAAAGGGGGATTTTGTTTGTTTGTGGAGTAGCACTGGCACAGTAAATTATAGCTTCTGTTTTAAGGTGTGCTTTTATTACAGAGCTCTTTGTGCTAATAGGGATAGCCTAGCACTGAGAGAAAGGGAGAGGGTTGGAGAAATAGAGAAATATTTGCAGAGCCCCACCCAAGCGTGTGCCCTAAGGCATGGGAGAGACGCCTACCTGGCTCACCACACACAAACACACACACACACACACACACTTAAACTATGGAGGTCAAAAGCTCTTGACATTCTTCAAAGGCCTACAGTACCGGTGATTTATGATTCTGCCCCCTTTCTTCAAAATGGTCTATTAGTGTTGTTGCTATGACGACCATTCATTGATCGAGGTAGGCGTGAAGTGTCACTAGGAAGTGTAACAACTTTGCACAGGCCCACATGGGCATGAAGCATACACAGTGTCCTGAGCCATGCTTCAAATGTAATAACAATGGATTATGTAATGGGTCCGGTTAACACTGCAAAACCGTTCTACTATTGGGATTGTGGAAGTCTTCTTTGCGGAGGTCCATTTTGAATGTTCATTTGTATCCACTCTATGGCAGCGCTAAACTGATTTGCTATTGAAAACTAATGATGCACTTTCCAAAGGCGGGCAGGATGTGAAATCCAACAAGCCTAGCTACAACCGCTCAGTGCACAGTGTGATTGACCGTACAACGGTCATCTAGGCACTAGCTTATGTACACACATGAACACGTTGGCGATGGGAAAGCCATGTGAGAGTCAGATTGGTATTGAGCACTCCGTGTCTTCTGAACAAGACAAACTAGTTCCATGGTCAATGACAATGTGTTAGAAGAGGAGGAACGTCATATGTAGTGTCAATAGACTCCTGTTTGTGTGTTCACCTGTGTTGTGTTTGTTTGTCTGGGGCTGCGTGCGTAGTTGCATGGTTGACAAGCGGTACGGTAAAGCAATATTGACCGACAGATATTGTCAACCATGTCTGTCTTGAATGTGTACCTTTTCATAAAGAGTTGCACCGGAGCCCAACAGACCATTAATAGCAGACACAATACAGGAGAGATGACAGAGAACGTGGTGTGCACGTGATAATCTGGAGCTTGCATAAGACCCTACAAGGAAATGGATGTGGGGGCGGAGTGAGAGGGTCTTCATGACAAGCAGACATGTTACCCTATAAGGAGATGTGGAGTGGGAGGAGTTTACAGGGCGAGCTAATGTTCTGTTGCTACGAGGCTGCCTGGCAGCGAGGTTGACTGGGGGGGGTGGATGCAAGGGTCCCGTCTGGATTTAATGAAGCGTAAAAAAAAAAAGGGTGGAGTTGAGGGGGAGGACAGGGAGAACAGCAGCAGCAGGAGGAGAGCGAGTGGGAGGGAGGAGAGTGATGGGGAGAGGGGGCGGCTTAGGAGGATGGAATTATTTAACAAGGAAGGAAGGGAAGGGTTTCTTTTACTGTTCTTTATGTTAAGAATGTATAGATAGCTGGTAAACGTGCCAAGAATGTAATAAATAGTATTTTGAATTGTATACTGTTATGTTCCGTGTCTAATGTACTGACAACAGAACTGCACCTTTCAATTTCTGCATCATTTACAGTTCAGTAGTATCCATTGAATGCCACCTACCCCCATTCTTCATACACTCCAGTTCTGTAGACTTATGCCATACACCCATTAGACAAAGAGGTCCCTGAAAAGTCATTATTCGTGTCAAAAGGCCTAGATCTGGCCTGGTTAGCCGCGGTTATCTACACACGCGCACACAGTGACACTGCTGCAGTCAGACGGGGCAGAGGAGTCCATTTTCTAACATGCCAGGCTCCTCAAACACACTAGCTAGCCGGCGCTAACTGACCCGAAAGTAAGTCAGCTGCAGCTACTGCCTCTGAATCACAGGCTCCGCTGAACTGACGGCATAAGCTTACACAACCAGGGACACACACACACACGTTTACAAGTGTGTGCTGACAAGATGCGTGACACATATCTGTCTACAGGACACCCTGCATCAGAGTGACAATATCTCTCCCTCTCCCCGTCCCGCTCTTTCGCCATCCATCCCTCTCTCAGCCATCCCCCTCTTCGTTACGCAATCTATGTATGTATTCAGCAGATGCTCTTCTCCAGAGAGAATGACAAAGCAAGTTAGTCTAAATCACACAAGGCCTGACAGACCAGGAGACCATATTCCAGTTGATGCCCACAGGGCTCTGGTCAAAATAAGTGCACTATACAGGGAACAGGGCTCCATTTGGGAGATACCCATGGTGTGCAGTATCAGAGCTGTGGATGGCCTGTGTGGAAAATGGAACATTAATATTCTCTTTGAAAGGTCATGCAGTCGTTCAGCTAAAATGGAAGGCTCAAGGTTGCTCTATTTTTCTGTTTCGGTTTGGCAGAATTGAAAAACAAATCAAGGGAATAGAATGGGATATTATTTGCCAATATTTTAGCTTCAAGGCTTTCTCCAAGTCTACATAGAACAAGCCACGGTTAGAAACATGTACAGTGGGAAAGGAGCTTGGGGTTTGCCCTGGGTTTTTTTCTTTATTTTTCTGTTCTGTAAGAATCAAAATGACCCAGGCTTGCCCAGCGTCCCCAGCTTGTCACAGGTGCAAGGCAGCGAAAGGTCAGGAGCTTAAACAGATGGCACACACACACACACACACACTCTGTCCTAACACTCCCTCAGGGATTCTGGATGTATTGTACTACACAGCAGGGAAACGCTTCACCCCATCACACACAGACACAGACAGATGTTGTGTTTAGATATCACACCATTATTGCTATATCAACTGATGCTTGTCATTATCTATAGACAATGTCACAAGTTGTCAGCTAGCTAGCAACAATGACAAGAAGCTGACATTCTTTTTTTCTTGCAAAAATATTTTTACCCCCTTTTCCGTGGTATCCAAATGTTAGTAGTTACTGTCTTGTCTCATTGGTACAACTCCCGCACGGACTCGGGAGAGGCGAATGTCGAGAGCCATGCGTCCTCCGAAACACAACCCAACCAAGCCGCACTGCTTCTTAACCCAGCGCGTATCCAACCGCACCAATGTGTCGGAGGAAACACTGTACACCTAGTGACCTGGTCAGCGTGCACTGCGCCCGGCCCGCCACAGGAGTCGCTAGTGCGCGATGAGACAAGGATATCCCTACCGGCCAAACCCTCCCTAACCCGGACGACGCTGGGCCAATTGTGCGCCGCCCCATGGGCCTCCCGGTCGCGACAGAGCCTGGGCTCGAACCCAGAGTCTCTGGTGGCACAGCTAACGATGCAGTGCCTTAGACCATTGCGCCACCCGGGAGGCCCCAGAAGCTGACATTCTGATAGTTTTCTTGTTATTGATTTTACATTGAAGTCATTTAGCAGACGCTCTTATCGAGAGCGATTTACAGTAGTGAATACATACATTTTCGTACTGGTCCCCCGTGGGAATCGAACCCACAACCCTGGTGTTGCAAGCGCCATGCTCTACTAACCGAGCCCCATGGGACCACGGCTGTGATATCATGTCTTCTTTTGACTAATTTCATGTGAATGCTAATATGGCAAAACATTTGCTAGCTAGCTAACCTACAACTAACAATGTATTTGAGAGACAACAAGAGCTCATTGTGCAAATGTATTTGTTTTCAATAAACATTTGGAGACTATATATAGTTATATGTTGTCAACAATCTAAGCCAAACCCGTTTCTAGCAGTCTGATATAGTAAATGAATGAAACATGTTGAATCTAGTATTTCATGGATTAGTAGCAGGACTTTTCTGTCAGTCTTCACCTCTCCTGTCCTTTCCCTCTCCATATCCCATCCCCCTTTCCTCTCCTCCTCTTGTCTCTCCGCCATCTCTTTCAGCACTCTCACCATTTCCATTTAGGGTAGCGATGCCCCTCTGCCAGTAAGCTAGGAATGCTCTCGAGTGTGTGTGTTTATGAGAGTATTTCGGGTAGTTGTGGGCATTAGATTATAGCACAGCCGTTATCCAACAGTCAGCCTTTGAATGTTTAGGCATGTGGGCGTTTGCGTGTCAGAGTTAGTGTGTTGAGGTGTGTGTGTGTCTATCTGTGTGTGTCTGTGTGTGGGCGTCGCCATCCATTGTGCTGCTTCTCTGTGTGGAAGCTGCTGACCCCCTCAATAATAGATGGGCCTGTAGTGAATATTTAATGGACAACAGTACACACACACACCGGGGGGGATGGAAATATAATATCCGTGCCTGTAAGCCTTTTAAACTGAACCTCTTGGGAAAGTGGTCTTACCCCTAGTGATGTTCTCTCCGGCTCTCTCTCCGGCTCTCTGTCGGTAAAGGAATACGCTGGAGTTTAGCCAGCCAGTTACTTAAGACCACTCACCTCTCTCTCTCTCTCCCTCCTACCCACCCTCAGGGCTCTCAGGATGCAGCAGGTGGTCAAGAGGGTCTCGTCCCCCCATCCTTCTCCGCCTTCCCCCCTCCTCCCCCTCCGCCCCCCCAGAACGGCTTGGCCCTGGAGTACGGGGCCAGTCTGTACGCCGCAGGGGCCATCCAGGGGTCGGTGGAGGCCGGACAGGCAGGCCTTAACACCCCGACAAGCGTCCCAAACAGCTTAACGACCCACGTGAGTTTGTTGGCTTTTTTATTTGCACAAACTTTACAAGTGAGTTTGTTTCACGCTGTGAATGATGGAGTAAGTGTCTATTAAATCCCTACTTTCTCTCTCTCTCTCTCTCTCTCTCTCTCTCTGTGTGTCTCTCTGCCTCTCTCACTCTTTCTTTCTCACAACAGTCAGATGTGTCGTCACAGATTGATACCCAGTTGGTGGTTACAGGAGGAGGTGGTGGCGGGGGGTCCGTAGGGGACGACTCAGAGAAGGGGACCCCCAAACGCCTCCACGTCTCCAACATTCCCTTCCGCTTCAGAGACCCTGACCTCCGGCAGATGTTTGGGGTACGAGACCAGGAACATTGTCCTTTTCCCCATCCACAACCCTGACATTCTAGTTAGTGATTAAAGGAGCAATCTGTGATTGCTACATCCATTTTAGGACTTTTTAAATTAGTGTTTTAGTAAAACTTCCTTAACATGGAGCAGGGAAATGAGCAGAGAATTAAGAGAGGCACTAAGAGGAATAGAACTGATCATTAAAAAGAACAGCATGATTTCTGCTAGTTTATATGTCCGGTACAATACTGACGCCTTGTGTTCAATTTTTGTATTTCATTTTCAATGCAGTAGTTTGCAGTGCCATGCTTATTGATGTTGTCCCCCCCCTTTTTCTTCAGCAATTTGGAAAGATCCTCGACGTAGAGATCATATTCAACGAGAGAGGATCGAAGGTATGACATGTACACATCAAAATACCAAACCTGTTCATTTTAAGTTACATAATACTCTGCACAGAATGGACATAGCTTACGCATATTTCTTCATCTCCCTTATCCTTCCCTTATATTCCAACCCTCTCATTTTCTCTCCATCCCCTTCTCTTTCCATCCTAAACCCCATTCCCTCTAGGGTTTTGGCTTTGTGACGTTTGAGACGAGCGTGGACGCTGAGAAGGCCAGAGCCGCTCTCCACGGAACTCTGGTGGAAGGACGCAAGGTTGAGGTAATTTACCCTCCAAGAACGGTGGCCATTTTGTTTTTCGTCTTTGTCCCATGTTCAGCAGTGAAATGAGGTGCGGTTGGCTTAGTATGCTTTTCCATCTCCAGTTGAACTGTCTGAAATGGTTTCGGGGAGTCTGTTTGTGTTTAGTGTTATAACCCCCTTCCAGCATGGTGCGGTGGTGCCTCACAGAAAGATTGATGCGCACGATGTCTTGGTTTTACATCACGTCCTGTTTCGTGCGCTGTCCATTTGCACGTTTTCAGCTTCAGCTTTATGGGTCTGCCTGGATTGCAAAGCATGCTGGGTGGTGTGGCAACAAAATGGTCTGGGAACAGTGTTTTCACATGAAACCTTTACACACTGTGCCTCTGGACGCTGCTTATGACACAGCATGCGAGAGGGCGGATCTTGTTTTCTCTGCTGCACCCCTTCTTTATATCCATCATCACCATCACTACCACGATCAGAATCCGGGCTTTATTGGTGTTTACTATTTTAGAGGGGACGTTCTCCCTCTCCTCTCTTCCTTATTTTCTTCTTCTGACAAACAACCATGCTTGCTTGTGTTTGTGAGAGATTCTCTTGCATGGGCTACCGATCGTGTTTCAGAAGACCGGTCAGGTGATGTGATGTCATAAAAGATTGCCGCCTTTTCTTACCCCTACATTCAGATACCTGTGTGCTTGATTGTGAGTCAGTGCACAGTATTGAAGTAGTGTGATTACGTTGCTGTATGTTGACATTGCTGCATGCATTAGGTGTTGGCAGGTATTGGTATGAGACTGCCCTGAGGGAGTGTGGTGGTGAAGTGTTTGATCTGCTGCTTATGGTGATTTTTGGGGTCTATATATCACTCATTAAATAAAGGCAACCCACACCTCATACCCTCACTTGCATCCCCCTTTTCCAAGAGTAATACCTGGTGTAATGGGAATGAGTTTCGCTGCGATGCCTCTGTTTTTCTTTGTCAGCATGACTTGGAAGATCTTGGAAGGAAAACACCTCATGCTCTGCCATCGCTTTGGCTCTTGGTTTTAGATCCATGCTTTATTTTGAGCTCTTCTGCATGCTTTCAACTGTTATGCACTCCGCTGTTGTGTGAATGTGGGCCTAAACGTGTGGGTGAGAAAGAGAAATACAGGGGGAGAGAGAGAGATGGAGAGAGTGAAGAGTGACGATGATACGGCTGTCTTCCTCTCCTTTCCCCCCTTTTCTGTTCTGCTCCATCTCTTCCTCCACTCTTTCTCTATCTTCATGCCGGTCGGTCTGTCTATCCTTGTTTGTCTCTCTCCCCTTATATCAACCTGTGTTTGTTTGTGACCCTCCACAGCTGTCCATATTAGGCTTGGGCGGTATCCAGATTTTCATACCGTTCTACCTGCCATCCCAGGATTTACGGTATTACCGGCATAGCACACAAGGGGCACAAAAAAAAGAAAAAAAAAAGCCCATTGGGCGTCTACTACTAGAATGCTAACAACAAACTAATTGCAAAGAGCGGCAAATCCAGGTCATAAAGTTACACAGTCATAGCTCGTAGCTACCGAATGTCATTTTCGTTGCGTGTGGACTTGTACAAGCGAAGGTGAACGAGAGACATTGTGCAAACGAACAAAGTTGTGACGCATGCTTTTCTGAAAGAAGATCCAGCATGTGTACATCCAGCAGAGGTGAGAAGAACGGAGGAGGAAACCACCTGCTAGTTGGAAGCACAGGGAAATAATGCCAGCTGTACAGATAACTAACTCTTTGACTTCTCACACACGGCAGAAAGCCGTTCTAAGATATCTGATGGCAAACATTTCGTAGTGAATTGTATGAGTAACTTCATCACCTCGTGCGGCGCACAACAGTGACTGGCCGATAGATATACAACGCTATGGTCTCACTAGCTCCCGCTGTCTCCCGTTGTGCCGTTTACCAGAGGTGGGACCAAGTCATTGTCTTACAAGTCACAAGTAAGTCTCAAGTCTTAGCACTCAAGTCCCAAGTCATGACAGGCAAGTCCGAGTCAAGTCTCAAGTCAAGACTGTCAAGTATCAAGTCAAGTCTCAAGTCTTTAACTTAGAGTTTCGAGTCGTAAACTAGTTATAATGTACTCTTCACCAAATGTAATACCATTTCATATTTTTAACGAGTAATAGTTAGTATATTACATTTACGCAAATCATGAATGCTTTTAAAAAATAACTATATTTATTACTTTCCAAATAAATGTTATATTTCCATGGAAATACATGGGTAGCCCCCCCCCCCCAATAGTGATCGAGTATTGAGGATCGCTGTCGGGCGATGTAGGCTTGTACACAATTGCCCAACCACAATTGCCCAACCTTGTTTTAGGAACATCAGGCACGATTTAGGCTACCAACTGCCTAGCCAGTTGTAGCTCAATCTTGGGTGCAATGATCACGTTCCCGCACTGACTGACTGTGTGGAGGCTCATTGATTTAATGTTACGTTAGCCTACATGATACACTAGTAAAGTAATAAAATATATAGCTGTCGGCTATATTAGCCACGACTTACCGTTCTTTGTGCAGCTTCAAATGTCGAACAAATTGTTGCGCCTCCGTCTGTAATTTTCTTCCCGCATGTTTTGCAAGTTGCAATCCGTTTTTTGTTGATACAGCGTCGTCTTTATATCCGAAAATAATAATTTTGGGTATCATCTTTCCAAGGGCTCCATCTGAATTCACCCGGCGACATTCCTCTGCACTGCCACGCACAAATTTTTCTCAGCTGGCACAAAGCTGACTGCTCTCCGATTCAAACTGTAATCCGTTAAATGAAGAGTTGATGCGCTGCACACTTTTTTTTAATAGCATCATTTTTAATATTTGGGCTTGGGGAGAGTATCAAGTCAGGTCGAGTCATATGGTCCAGGTCAAGTCACGAGTCATTGGTGTTGAAGTCAAAGTCGAGTTGCAAGTCATCATATTTGTGACTTAAGTCCACACCTCTGCCATTTACAAACAAACACTTGACTGGCTCAACTGTTCTGGGGAACTGCGGTAAAGTTCAGAACGTAAAATAATGTGACCTGTGAAATGAAGAACGCAATCTGCTTTATCGCCGAACGTATTGCACAAGTTGACTGCAGGTATTAACTTAAAAAGTTACTACAAATATTCAAATTTATTGGAAAAAACCATCCTGTGGCTTTTTCCAAATACCCTAGTATACGGTATAAATGGTATACTGCCCAAGCCTAGTCGATATACCTGTCTCCATCTGTCCATTCTCCTTTTTAAGTGTACTGCAATAGAGTATTGTTATGTGCAGTGTTTTTTTTTTTTACAACAACAAAAAAGTTATATCTATTACTTCTTTCAACATTAATGAATTACTTTACGTATTACTCCCTGGGAAAAGTAATTAGTTACATTACTCTTTATTACCTTTGTGTTACACCCCAAAACGTTGCGCTTCCTCACTCAATGTAAACAATGTCAACGTTACCCTACGCAGGCCTATACACCAACACAATTAGCCTAATAATGACAGACACAATATCTACTGTGGATAAGGGTGGCATTTCCCCTACTACATACCCAGCTACGAGCTGGTTCAGCTCTCCCTGGGTTACAGCCTGTCCTCCTGAACCATTGGAATTAAACCTTGGTTGTTTGGATGAGGTAGGCCCACAGTCATCTTCAGCAGCAGTGTCAGGTATTTCTCACCTGGGCAGAGATGACATTTTACCGTGTTATTCTTGTCATCTTGTCCTACCAAATTAAAGTAATGGGAGTACTTCCACACTGGGAAAGTAAGTGTTTTAGACTCGTCTGCCAGTTTTCCATCGCCCTCACTTAAGCAGTTAGTAGTAGTGTGTGCATTCGTAAACAGGAACTTGGTGAGAGGATAAAAAAAAAAAAAAATAGTATATATATTGCGCCAACAGAGAGAATAATAATCTCACACATTTATTTGGATCAATAAATGTAATAGGAAGGGAATGATAACAAAAAATAACTGTAATATTATTACTCCAATTTGAACAGTAACTCCGATATATTACTCGTTACCACAAAAAGTATTATTATTACTGTAGCACGTTACTTTGTAAGGCGTTACCCCCAACACCGGTTATGTGTTGAAAAGTTGTTAGAATATCAGTGAAAGCTGGGCAGTGACTTCGCCATGACCCACAGGCTTCTAGATTGATCCCTCAACTGTCCCTCTCTGTCTCCCACATGTGTATGGCTGTATCTGCTCATTTGTATTGGGTATTTGTAGTAGTTACATCAATAGAGGTCAGCTTTATGTCAAAAGGTGACCAATCACCTGTGACATCACTTCATGACATCACTTCCTCTGTGTACCTCAGAGTGGGGGTGGTTGCTTTTCATCACCTCATTGGTTGTTTTTGTTTTGGTTAATTTCTTATTATATTTTCTCTATTTCCCCCTGATGATTTCTGTGTTGTTGTTGTCAGTCTCCACGGTAACCGCTCTCGTGCCCTCACACCGTTTCCCCAGCAATGGTAAGTTGTGTACACATGGCATCATTTTTGAATGACCCCCCCACCCCCATCCGTCAAATAAAGATAAAGTGCACCCTACACACAAAAAAATACAATGAAAGCGTCCTTGACCCGGCAGGGTTTGATCGAAAGGATCTGATTGGCTAATCCTGTGATTGATTGTGGAGCTGGCGAATACAATGCTGATTAGAAACCAATGGCATTTGACCGCATGGCCTTCCAGACTCTTTCTGTAACATTAAGATAACCTGATATAAAACGCATCTGCAAGCGCAACTGACTACCACTTTATGCATTAATTCCATTCACCACTCTAACTGCATTCAAACATTAATTCTAGAGCTATTTACTTCCTGCATGGTTGACTATCTCTTGTCGTCTGTATCATATAGTGCCACTGTCATCTCTATGTTATGTATTAGCTACCTTTTCTTTAGTGAATACCAAACGGTAGATTGCTTTAATTCAATAGCATTTTGTTTGGTACATTAGTAGTGGATTGGCATGATAATGCATGAATGCGTTGTTGTAGAAGGCAGTCTTGGTAACTAGACAGTAGGTTTTGTGCGCTGGCTGTAGTTGTCGATGTCGAAGGGCAGAGTAGTCTATTCCTCACATTAAAACGAAGGTAAAATGACACTTTGTACAATCTAAGGATATGCAACTGATATAGAGTACATAAAATACTTCAAACTAGTTACCTATGGAGACCACCGCTAGAGAGAAGATCACCTTGAAACCATCATCAGTATCACATCTGACTCTCAATAGGATTGTATTTAATTGGATTGTGTGCCCAGACTTTTATTTTGTTCATGAGGAGTTTCTTTTTAAAAATGTTGAGCAATGGTTTGGTTTTGGATGGTGTGTTATATTGGTGTCTGCTTCTAGTGATTTTGTAGTGCGACACTGAATTGCAATGCCTGACAGTGTTTCACGGTCATGGTTTGATTTGGTTTTTGAGGAATGACATTTGCATCCCCCCATCCTCTATCTCTGTATTCTGTCCTCTGCCTCTGTCTCATCCCTCTCTCTATTCCAGCTCATGTATTGGATCTTATATGTAGGCAAACGGTTAGACATTTCTTCTTTGTTTTGATTCGTTTGTTCCGCATCCTGGTATTTGTTTTTTTGTTCATGAGAAAAACTATTTTTGCATTTCTTTCTCTCTCACTCTCTCTTTACCTCCCATCATTTATGTGTTCCCATGTATTTTAATGTGGACTGGCTATTCTTCCTGCATCCCGCTCTCTCTTCTCCCCCTCTCTCTGTATGATGTGTGTGACTTGATTGGGAGGGCTGCCAGAATGTTTTGATTGGTCTATATATACTGCATCTGATGCTTGCTGATTGGCTGGTTTGGCTCACCTTCTGGTCATGTGATGCGCTCTTGATTGACTGGCTGCGTGTAATCTGTGAATGACCTGTTCAAGTGATGAAACGTTTTGCATCGTGTTCAACAGAAGCTTACTTCACCCTCTCTTTTCCCTCTTTTTAAAGGTAGCAATGCCTGGAATGGTCTTGGATTTCTTTTGAATGCCTTAATCTGAAATGTTTTTTATTTTTGTTCTGTCTGTCTGTGTGTGTGTGTCAATGGTTAAATTATTGTGAACACTCACAAATTCCTAGTTTTTTTATCCTTCAAAAGAACGCATGTATCAATCAATTACCATCACTTTACATCAGAAAAATGAACCTCTTATCCAAGCGTAGACACTACTGTCACTTTTTCAATTCATACGACTCACAGTAGCAGATAAATGTTGACAAGTACAAACATCGTTTTTTTTACTAATCTCAATTTATTTGCGTTAGTTACATATGTATTAATAATCTGAGTTAGTAAAGTCATAGCCAGTTCTAAGTGTATTGACGCACTCATATTTCAAATATCTAGGGCCTATTTGTTCCGGTAGTACTGAAGGTTATGTTGGTGCCTGTACTGTGTGGTTTGGACATAGAAATAGAATGAATAGAACGGGTGTCCCCATTCAAGTCAGTGATGGTATAATGGGTGGGCTGTCGGCCATTGCGTGTGTACCCATAAGACCAAAGCAGTAAGTAAAAGCAGGAAGTGTACCCATCAATCTGTGCTGTGATTTTTTTTTTAAACTGACATTACAAAAAATACAGTACATTCCATTGCATGAGCCACATCACAACATCAGTTAGCATTATTTGAATGAACAGTCTACATTATCATGTAAATTATTACATCACAGTACTAGGCAGATATTGTGAGTGTGCCCTTGAGTTTAACAGTGAGTTTTCAGGGTTAGAGGTTCCAAGCCTGTTCTATTCATTCTATTTCTATGGGTTTGGGTATACAGGAGGAGCCTATGTTGTTTGTGCATGGAGCAGGCGTGTGTTTGTCCCTCAGGTCCGGTGTGACCCCTCGTCGTGTTGTCTTGACCTCTGACTTCTCTCTGACACCCAGGTCAACAACGCCACAGCCAGGGTGATGACCAATAAGAAAATGGTCACCCCATATTCTAATGGAGGAGAGGGGCTCGCCGCTCTACCTTATGGTAAAGATAATATTGCTGGTTATAACTACTGAATATGACCAATACGATAGTAGCAATGTAGTTCCTGTGTAGTTGCATGTGATCAGTGTAATTGCATAGTATGTTTAACTTGTTGAGATAGAGATGTTGAGTGTTACTCATATTTCTTATCCTCTTTTTCCTCAAATTTACATTAGGGCTACTAAATGCCAACTCCCCTACAGCCGGGTGGAAGTTGAGTCCAATGGTTGGAGCCATGTACAGTCCAGAGCTCTATACAGGTGAGATGCTAACATTGTTAGACTAATTTCATCAACACAGCTGATGCTATGAGATGCTAACATTGTTAGCTTAAGTCTTCATTTCATCAGTATAGGTGAGATGCTAACATTGTTAGCTTACAGTGTCTAAGGGAAGTATTCAGACCTTGACTTTTTCCACATTTTGTTATGTTGTAGCCTTATTCTAAATTTGATTTAAAAAAATAATCCAGCAATCTACGCACAATACCCCATAATAACATCACAATACCCCATAATAACATCACAATACCCCATAATAACATCACAATACCCCATAATAACATCACAGTACCCCATAATAACATCACAGTACCCCATAATAACATCACAGTACCCCATAATAACATCACAGTACCCCATAATAACATCACAGTACCCCATAATAACATCACAATACCCCATAAAAGGAAAAGCAGGTTGTTAGAAATTTCTGCAAATGTATTACAAAAAACAATATTGAAATACCTTATTTACATAAGTATTCAGACCCTTTGCTATGAGACTCAGAATTGAGCTGCGGTGCATCCTGTTTCCATTGATCATCTTAGATGTTTCTACAACTTGATTGGAGTCCACCTGTGGTCAATTTCAATTAATTGGACATGATTTGGAAAGGCACACACCTGTCTTTATAAGGTCCCACAGTTGACAGTGCATGTCAGAGAAAAAAACAAACCACGATGTCGACGCAATTGTCCGTTGAGCTCCGAGACAGAATTGTGTCGAGGCACAGATCTGGGGAAGGGTACGAAAAAATGTCTGCAGCAATGAATGTCCCCAAGAACAGTGTCCTCCATCATTCTTAACCGGAAGACGTTTGAACCACCAAAGTTCTTTCTAGAGCTGGCCGCCCGGCCAATCTGAGAAATCAGGGGAGAAGGGCCTTGTTCAGGGAGGTGACCAAGAACCCGATTGTCACTCTGACATAGCTCCAGAGTTCCTCTGTGGAGATGGGAGAACCTTCCAGAAGGACAACCATCTCTGCAGCACTCCACCAATCAGGCCTTTATGATAGAGTGGCCAGATGGAAGCCACTCTTCAGTAGAAGGCACATGACAGCCCGCTTGGGCTGTTATGGCACCTAAAGACTCTCGGACCCTGAGAAACAAAATTCTCTGGTCTGATGAAACCAATATTGAACTATTTTGCCTGAATGCCAAACATCACGTCTGGAGAAAACCTGGCACCATCCGTACGGTGAAGCATGGTGGTGGCAGCATCATGCTGTGGGGATGTTTTTCAGCGGCAGGGACTGGCAGACTAGTCAGGATCGAGGGAAAGATGAACGGAGCAAAGTACAGAGAGATCCTTGATGAAAACTTGCTCCAGAGTGCTCAGGACCACCGACTGGGGCGAAGGTTCACCTTCCAACAGGACAACGATCCTAAGCACACAGCCAAGACAACGCAGGATTGGCTTTGGGACAAGTCTCTGAATGTCCTTGAGTGGTCCAGCCAGAGCCCGGACTTGGGCCCGATCGAACATCTCTGGAGAGACCTGAAAAACGCTCCCCATCCAACCTGACAGAGCTGGAGAGGGTCTGCAGAGAAGAATGGGAGACACTCCCCAAATACAGGTGTGCCAAGCTTGTAGCGTCATACCCAAGAAGACTCGTGGCTGTAATCACTGCTAAAGGTGCTTCAGCAAAGTACTGAGTAAATGGTCTGAATACTTATGTAAACGTCATATTTCAGCAAATAAACCTGTTTTTGCTTTGCCATTATTGGGTATTGTGTGTAGATTGATGAGGGGGGGAAAAAACTATTTAATCAATTTTAGAATAAGGCTGTAACGTAACAACATGTGGAAAAAGTCAAGGGGTCAGAATACCTCCCGTAGGCACTGTAAGTCCTCATTTCATCAGTATAGGTGAGATGCTAACATTGTTAGCTAAGTCCTCATTTCATCAGTATAGGAGATTGCTGAGATGTTGATATGACTAGCTTTAGCCCATATGTATTCCTTTATATTAGGACACTTCACCCCACAAAGGCTATTTTGATTATGATGGAGATCCAGTTTCCCTTTTCTGTAGACTGTTATTTTCTGTAGACTGTTTGTTCTTTTCTGTAGACTGTTTGTTATTTTCTGTAGACTGTTTCTCTTTTCTGTAGACTGTTATTTTCTGTAGACTGTTTCTATTTTCTGTAGACTGTTTGTTCTTTTCTGTATACTGTTTGTTCTTTTCTGTAGACTGTTTGTTCTTTTCTGTAGACTGTTTGTTATTTTCTGTAGACTGTTTCTCTTTTCTGTAGACTGTTATTTTCTTTAGACTGTTCTTTTCTGTAGACTGTTTGTTATTTTCTGTAGACTGTTTGTTCTTTTCTGTAGACTGTTATCTTCTGTAGACTGTTTGTTATCTTCTGTAGACTGTTCTTTTCTGTAGACTGTTTGTTATCTTCTGTAGACTGTTTGTTATTTTGTGTAGACTAACTCCTTGTTCTTTTTTGCCTCTCTCTGATTTCTCTGGCCTGTCTCTCTCAGTCCCTGGTTTCCCGTACCCTGCGGCGGCTGCACAGGCTGCCACAGCGGCAGCGACCTTTAGGGGTGCCCACCTCCGGGGTCGTGGCCGGCCAGTCTACAGTGCTGTCAGGGCAGCCCTACCCCAGCAAGCTATACCTACATACCCAGGGTAGGTGTTACTCAATAAAACACACACTTTTACTGCATGGTGTGATATAACAAATACACTTGAATTAATTGCGTTAGTTTGGTGCTGTACTGAAATACCATTTCTTTGTATGAACATGAGATAATATTGCGGTCTACTTACTGCACAGTGTCTACGTTTGGCCAAACAAGAGAAGTGGTATTTTATCTTGCATGTTGCACGTGTGTGTATATTAATCACCCACCCCTTTTCTCTCTCCTTTTTTCTGCTCCTCCTCACAACTTGTATTTCCTTCCACTCCTCAATCACCATCCACCACTTCTCTTCTATCCATCTCTCTTTGTCTTGTCTTGTCTCTCCTCTCCTCCTCCTCTCTCTCAGTGTGATGTATCAGGAAGGGTTTTACGGCGCAGCAGACCTCTATGTAAGTATACCTCTCTCCTCTGCTCTTTCTCTCTCATTCTCTCCTTCCCCCTCCCTCCGTCAGAGTGTGTGTGTGAGCGTGTGTGTGTGCATGGACCAAATCCACAGAGCTGTGTATATGTGGGTGATGTAGTAAACTTTACAATTTAACACACTTTAAAAAAAAATCGTTTTATTCATTCAATTATTTTAATTAGACAGATCAATAATAGCTGTTACACACACTGCACACATTTTGTTCTTGATTAATCATATTGCAATATGAAGCGGTGCATGCCATGTGCAACGTCCAATCTTCCAGGATCTATACTACAAGCCCTCATAGTTCTATACATTCATGAATAGACTGCTCTATTGCATCGTTTGCCTGCGTGTGGAGTGTGATTGTGTGTGTGTGTGTGTGTGTGGTACCAGGTTGACCATAGCTGTTCTCTGTTCTCTCTGTAGAATAGTGTTTCAGGACATTAGTGGCAGATTGCCCCAGGTAGGGTCCCATCATCACGTCACTGTGTGATCAGCTAGTGTGCATCCATCCTATTACTATGCGTTCCACTGACTGACTGACTGCTACCGCTGCTACTGGTGTTTTATTGACCATCCCAGATTGAAATGCCTCTTTTATTTCTGTTTCTATTACTAACTCACTGGATTCTGACATGGGTGGAGTTGCAGAACGGGGGAGAACGGGAATCGTTAGAGCACGAATAACAATATTACCTTCTAAAGGAATTAGACATAACACGATGGACATTTTAAAAGTTTTGCTCAGTAAAAAAAAAAATGGTACAATAAATCATATACACAGATAAAAACAATATAGGATTTTGCCACGATTCTTATGTAGTCTTTATAACGGCCACCCTTAGATATGAAGTATAGCCAAAATGAGAGGTACACTTTGCCAGTAATGGCTGACATGGTTTCTGAAAGTTGAGGCTGAGTAGCTTAAAGGCCGCTTACAGAGGATCAACACAGGTCCATAGACTCTCAGGGACATGGATATTCATCTTAATGAGTAATTCTGACCCCTTCCTGGTATCTTCCTATATCTGTTCCACCTGTGGCATGCTAACTGAATCAATGTTGGCATGCAGACACACTTATACCCCTTTCCCCTCCTCTTCCCCATTCTCCTCCTCTCTTCTCCTCTCTCTGTATCCTCCTCTTCCTATCCCCTCCCTAACCCCACCCCAGCAGATGTGTGTGTTACTGAATACTGGGACTTGGTCCTGTACTGATCTGTAGGTTAGAATGCAGTGGTGTGTTGCCAAGGAGACGGCCTCCTCTGTTTTGAGTTTGGGGTGCATGCTGTCCGGCGTCAGCGATTGGTTGTGACCATGCGTGTGTGTGTGTCCTCCCCCTTAATTGGATTGGCTGGCCGTCTCCTGTGTGTTCGTCATCCGTTTTTCCACATTAAAGGAATAATGATCCTGATCACCTGTTAATTCATCCCCCCCTTTCTTTAACGGTGTGTTTTTGATGGGAAGGAGGAGATTTCACACCTGAGGTTATGCACACTTTCTCCCGTCTTTGTCTCTCCCTCCATCTCCAACAAAACATCAATTATCAGATGAATTGAATGAAGAAAAGCTGCAGCACACTTGATGCAGGGCCTATATCACTGCCACAAACCGAGGCCCTAGTGTTTTTTGTTGGTCATGGAGGGAGACCAACACGGGGAAAGGCCTCTGCTACATTCTCTGAATGCCATGTTGCACCAGATGACCTGTTTATTGCTGCTTGTGTTAGTCTCTCTCCTTTTTCTGCTGTTATAAAGTAACATAGCTTCACTCTCATTCATTCCTGGGGTATTGTGTGAGGGAGTTGATAAAAATCGACTAACAACTGTGTTCTCTCTGTCTGTCTGTCCCTTCCTTCTTTAGGGTGGCTATGCTGCGTATCGCTATGCTCAGCCAACTGCAGTAGCCAGTCCTGCAGGAGCAGCGGCTGCCGCAGCAGCTGCCTACAGTGATGGGTGGGTGATAGACACAATATATTACACAAAATAAAGCAGTAGCACACTGTACTATGACTATATATAGGTAACATATATTAACATATTCAAATTAAAAGTAGTGGGCCTACTTCACTTTCTATTCTGGGACATGTTTGGTTGCACAGCTGTGGGTTTGTAATGTACTAATCTCTGGTCTCCAGCTACGGACGGGTGTACACGACAGACCCTTACCACGCTGCACTAAACCCTGCCACAGCTGCAGCCTACGGTGTAGGAGCTATGGTAAGAACGCTTGTCTATTTACATTACTATCCACAACAAAGAAAATATTATAGAATTAGATTGTCCATTCTAGTAATTCTACTTCTATGGTAAAGATCTAGCCATTCACTAACCCACTAACTGCCATCTTACCTCCTCTCCTCTCTCTACCAGGCCACGCTGTACAGGGGAGGCTACAGTAGATTTGCCCCCTACTAAAGATAACCACATTTCCCAGGAGCTCTCTCATCCTGTTTGAACAATCTATAAAAGAGCTCCCTCTGCTGTCCAGGATGGAGATTGCAACACTTTGACGCAAGTTTGTAGCCTACCATGGAAACATTTATATTTCAAAATCTCCTGCTGTCCACTCTTTTTCGCTTCAAACAAAAATAGGAATGCCGTTTTAAAGACTGGTAGAAAGCCTTGACAAAGAAAATAAAATAGAAAAAAAACTTGTATTTGAACCAAATGGCCGCTTGTTTCCATTGCACGGCTGTATTATAGTCCCCCTGTTTCTCCCTCTCGACACTCTCAGCAGCACAAGACACAGAATGCTCGCCCCCAGCTAGTGTACCTCCAGAGCCTATCATGTAACTGGTGTCCGGACCGTTAACTGAACACTGAGACAAACCCCCTACCACACGTATAACAGCCAAGGTGTAATGTGGCATGTACTATACACAATTCATACATCAAGAATGGAGGTGGAGCCTAGTTATGGAAGACAGAACTGTGACCGCCAGTGTCTGCATGTCTGTGGAGCCTGAATGAGCGAAAAACCACAGCAACCGAGTACCAAAAGCATTTTGGAACAGAAAGACAATTTGCAAACAAAATGGAGGAGGTGACTCCGTGTTTCCTCTTGTGGGGTGAAGGAGTATGAGAGAGGACATGACATCATCATTGCAGAGAGAGAGAGAGGGATGGACTGATGTTTTTTTAACACTATTAGAAATTACTCACTTCAAACTGAGCAGTAAAAGGATTATCATAGCTGTTCCTTACCTCAAAGTTTTCTTAGTCCGTGAAAATGGCGAACCTTTAAAATTAATTGTTACAATTATGCAAATAAATTAGTTAGAGAGAGAAAAAAAGTTACCAAATTATTATTATTATTATTGCTGATTTATAGCGTTGTCTTTATTACGTTATTATTGTTAGTTTCAGTGGTTCTCTGAGCACACCTCTACACACATTTTCCACTTCCCTAGAAACGAGGTCTAGGGGCTAGGACTACAGTGTAGATAATATCTGTAAGCCATTCACTACAGTGGGCAACACTACACGTCCCCTCTACATAACACACTATTATACCAAACTAAACTTCCAGTGCACAACATCATATTCTCACAATACTTCACGCTATACACAAATCACTCAGAACTATATAATATTTCATCACTACTATAGAGGTACCGGATAGCTTTTTATTGCATTGTGAATGTTAGGCTGAGACATATATCACTGATATCATTGAAACAACCAGAACCTAGTGTCCTAGAATAAACTTATTCAGTTATATTTCTTTGAGAAGTTATGATAGAGATGTATTATTTGGCTATATGATTGATTTCCCTAACTTGTTCTGTCTTTTAGAAGAGCAGGTAAACATCAAGTACAGTCTTCCTGAGAATAGCTACGTTGGTAATAGATAGTGAGATTCTGTCAACAGGCGTTGAAAGAGGGACACCATCAATATGAAAAATATTTAATGCAAAATACCATACTATTGTGCATATTTCTATATCCTTATACTCTATTTCCAAATGTGGTTGTTTTTGCCTCTTTTTTTGCTCCAAAGATTTGTAGAAAAAGCACACTTTTAGTCATGTGTATGATAAATATATTATCCTTATGGTGGTTATTATTATAAGTGCTGTCTTTTTATTTGTTGCATTAGCTCTTGTTATATTTTTTCTATTGGTAAATGTTGTTGTTCCTCCTAAAGTAAGGTGACATTTTCATTTCCTCCATCAAGATTAGTTGAAATGTGATATACTTTTCCCCTCCTGTGTTGTTTTCTTGGGCAGAGGAGAATGGACTCTTTGGTAGTTTCAAAGAGGGAGGGAACCATAGAGGTATGCCACTATGACATCAGCCTATCTAGTGTTCTATATCTACGGAGCGAACAAAACGGGAAAGCATGTAAAACTAAACTACCAAACTAATTTTCTCAATGGAAGAAACGGGACTTTTTGGTCCAGACTGAAATAGGGTGATGGGGGTTGGCAAGCATTGGATTGAGTATTTTTCCCCCCAAAAAAATAGGGAAAGGCTGAAATGTTCGGGCCTCACAATTTATTCCAAGTCCAAAGTTTACAGTAGACAAGAATACGTTGGAATGAATAGTGGCCTGACAAGCACTTCTTCTGACCTGGTGAAGTAACCTAGTCGCTCTGTCGTAGACAAAGACTCCTAACATTTCAGTGCTGAAATGAGTCGGTTGAGGTTTAAAACGGATGTGAAGAGTGTCACGCTCGCCTGCTGTCTAGGTTAAAGGGCATGCCGTTTTGAATGATCCAAGTATACAATAGGTTGTAAGTGTTATTGTTTGGTTGGTACAATGGTAAATGTTTCAAAGCAGTTTTACAAAGAAAATGTTATGTGGGGCATGAACTAATTACTATGAAACAATATTTCAAAATGCTGCAGTCATTGTTTATTTTGAAATGTTTGCTCTATTTTTCATTTTATCTTCGGTTTTCTGGCTGTGTACCACTCTTCTCAGTGTGAACTTAATCTAAGACATCAACAGGGGTCAAACTCTTCTTCTCTGGTCATTTGACTTTATTATCATGTATTGCAAAAGTGGACTGAAATATGAATAACTGAAAAGATACAGCCAAAGATAGTTATTTATGCCCTATTTCTTTTGTTACCAAATTGAGAAACGCAGAGCAAAGTGGATAAATGATTGACAACCTATTGAACCAATCAACATGGGCAACTAGCATGATGTCGTTCTCCAGGAAGTAGAGTTTGAGACCCCTGACCTAAATGTTTTGCATGATTTTTCTGTCTTTTGCGATCAGACTCCAACAGCATTCGGTTGCAGTAGTCATCTTTTACCACTAAACCCAATTGAGAATGCTAGGCAGCTAGCCCTTTTTATGCTTAGGGTGCTAGTGTAGCAAAGAAGAGCACAGTGCTGTTTGTCAAAGACTCAGGCCCAGTGATGGGCAAAAAAAAATGGCCGCCACAACGAGGCAAGAACACAATGGCAACGTTCTAATTTCCATACCAGCATATTACTTTGAATTCATACCTTGATACAGTGCTTCATACTAAGTAGTATATTTGTGTGGATATTGGAACAGAGCCATGGAGTAGGCTCATTCCTTGTCATTTTTTTTGGCTCCTTGTATTATATTATACAGTGAGGTGGTTCTTCTTAATCACTATAGGTTTCAAATGGAAGTGACTGTCCTTTTATGAATCTCTTCCCCTCTGTCATGTTTATCCCTTGGCTGCCATTATGCTATTTTGTTAGTGAATGTCCATATAAAATCTTTTATATAAAATCTTTTGTTGTGGTTTGTGACTTTCATGTTGTTATTTTGGTGTCCAGTTTCAAATGAAATGTTATGTCACATGCGCTGAATACAACAGGTGTAGGTACAGTGAAATGCTTACTTACAAGCCCTTAACCAACAATGCAGTTTTAAGTATAATAAGTGTTAAGTAAAAAATAGAAGTAACACATGATTAAAGAGTAGCAGTAAAATAACAGGCTATATACAGGGGGTAGGGGTACCGAGTCAATGTGCGGGGGTACCAGTTCATTGAGGTAATATATACATGTAGGTAGAGTTAAAGTGACAATGCATAGATAATAAACAGAGTAGCAGCAGTGTAAAAGAGGGGGGGAATGCAACTAGTCTGGGTAGCCATTTGATTAGCTGTTCAGGAGTCTTATGGCTTGGAGGTAGAAGCTCTTAAGGAGCCTTTTGGACCTAGACTTGGCGCTCCGGTACCGCTTGCTGTGCGTTAGCAGAGAGAACAGTCTATGACTGGGGTGGCTGGAGTCTAACAATTTCTAGGGCATTCCTCTGACACCGCCTGGTATAGAGGTCTTGGATGGCGATCCAAGACCGCCAAGACCGCAAGACCTCAGGTGATGTACTGGGCCGTACGCACTACCCTCTGTAGTGCCTTACGGTCAGAGGCCGAGCAGTTGCCGTACCAGGCAGTGATGCAACCAGTCAGGATTCTGTCGATGTTGCAGCTGTAGAACCTTTTGAGGATCTGAGGACCCATGCCAAATCTTTTCAGTCTTTTGAGGGGGAGTAGGTTTTGTCATGCCCTCTTCACAACTGTCTTAGTGTGTTTAGACCATGATAGTTTGTTGGTGATGTGGACACCAAGGAACTTGAAGATCTCAACCTGTTCCACTACAGCCCCGTCGATGAGAATAGGGGAATGCTGGTCCTCCTTTTCCTGTAGTCCACAATCATCTCCTTTGTCTTGATCACGTTGAGGGAGAGGTTGTTATCCTGGCACCACACAGCCAGGTCTCTGACCTCCCTATAGGCTGTCTCATCGTTGTCGGTGATCAGGCCTACCACTGTTGTGTCATCGGCTAACTTAATGATGATGTTGGAGTCGTGCCTGGCCATGCAGTCATGAGTGAACAGGGAGTACAGGAGGGGACTGAGCAATTTCTTATGTTGTCCTGTGTTTTAATAATGTGTGTTTGAGTCGCTGGCAGTTGTATTTTGTGTTATTGAGGATCCAAGATAAGAAATGTACATTTTAATTGATTGCTTCTGATGAAGTATTGCCAAACTACCAGGAGAAGTAGCTGTTTCTCAATTGGTTATTCTTCATATAATTCAAGAGGGTTCATATGTGATTGACACATTGCAAGAATGATCAGCTCTCAAATGAACAGTCAAATTACACAGACATTTGACATTCACTGTAAAAACAAAAGTGGATTGATTTTATTTTGTACATAAAAATATATTTCTGTATATAAAAAGTGCTTTCAAGGAGAGCGGGGGCAGGTTGAGAAAAAAGGGAGGCGGGAGGAGACCAACTATGGTTGAGATATAAATGACGGTTAATCAAACCCAAGTTAATAACATTGTAAATTTAGTCCAGCTTCTTTCTCAGGAAATGCACCAGTGAAACTGTACTAGTGTCGAAGTAAGCATCACTGACATGACCATTTATTTACCTACCAGACCGCAAAAAAGCGAATGCACATCACTATTATACATTACATGTCTTATTCATATAACTTGAGTGCCATTTGACTTCAGTTGTTAGGACATTGTTTAGCTGGTCGTTTACGTGAGATTTCTACAGGAGGACAGTGGCAGCAGGAGGTTCGGTCATATGTGTCTTCAGTTTAAAGCTGGTGTGTGCATATTTCCCAAGTATCACTGTGTGTTTGTGTGACTTCACCAATTCTCTCAGGGTCGGTGGTGCACCCGATTACGCCCGGCTCTGAAACAACGAGCTGATGTCGAAGTGGAAGCGCCTTGTACAAGATGGCATAACAAAACAAGAATCAGTTCAGAGTACTGGAATCCCTGACCTCAGGGTCCAGAAAGGAGGAGGAGAGGGGGAGTGAAGGAAAGAGAAGTGGAGGGGGTGGTCGAGGGAAGGGAAGGAGGGGCAGAGCATCTAAACAATTCCATATTTTGCCAGGTCACTGAGTTCCATGTCACCGAATGCTTCCCATGGGCAGATCACTGTGATGTCTGTGCCGAGACCCTCCATGCCGGGGATGTCGTCACCGAATCTGGTGGGAGAGGAGAGAGGGAGAAGTTCCATGAGCTAAAGGGATAGAGACACAGCAGACACGAGGGTTGTGGTGGTAATGTGAAGTTGAGTTAGAGAGAAAGATGTATTGAAGTGTGTGTTGGTACGGTATAAAAGGAGTTGCATTTGATATGTAAGGATGGACGCTTGTTATGTTAGTAGGCCTATGCGCAATTAGTTTTCATTGTTGTTGTAGTAGTTATATTTGTGTGTTCTAAGGGAGTTTCCAACTCACCCCTTCTGGCCAGGCTTGGGGGCCTTGCTCTTGAAGGTACGGGTAGTCCTCTGCTTGAATTTAGGGGGGGCCTTCTTTTCAGCGGCAGTTGCAACGTCTGCCATTTCTGTTGGTTACCGAGAGCGAGAGAGAGGAAAGAGGGTCAATAAGGTAGCTGGGAAATACGTAACTGAATAACAGTAGTGAATCCCATCAAGATATCAGTCAGGGGTAGATTATCGGTTTCTTTAACTCCATCGGTTTTATCCTCAATCTGTCTTAATCCAAACCCCTTTCCCTAATACCTAGTTATTACCACCCCCTCCCTCTCTCTATCCCGTTGCACCCCAAGAGTGATAATCCCTCTAAAATACACCTGAGCGTTCTATGTTGATCCAATCATACCAGATTAGATTTGGCACCAACCCATACTGTACTAACCAAGGCCAAAATAGTACCAAAGCTACTTGTTAGCGTTACAATCTGTAGTTCAGCTGAGGTCACTTCAACCAGAACATTGTGTAACTAGAAGGTTCTTCTAGACCTTCGAAACCAGTAGTAGCCTACCCCAGTCTTCCATTTCAACTGCACTCTATATAATCTATATTTCTACCGTAGAATACATTGCACACAGATGCTTTTGAGAGTTCATTGTCCATGCAAGCAATACTCTGCACCCAAACACGTTTTATTCCACCACTCTAGACATGCATCCTGTACAGGTGAATGACATTCTGGTGTCAACAGCCAATCAACATCTCTCCTACATCACATTCCACAGCTGCTCTACTGATCTGCATGTGTTCATTATATAGTGTCCACAGGGTGCCTATTTGTCTGCTGGCCTCCTAGTGTCCTGGTATTGCCTATTTGTCTGCTGACCTCCTAGTGTCCTGGTATTGCCTATTGGTCTGCTGACCTCCTAGTGTCCTGGTATTGCCTATTTGTCTGCTGACCTCCTAGTGTCCTGGTATTGCCTATTTGGCTGCTGACCTCCTAGTGTCCTGGTATTGCCTATTGGTCTGCTGGTCTCCTCCTAGTGTCCTGGTATTGCCTATTTGTCTGCTGACCTCCTAGTGTTCTGGTATTGTCTATTGGTCTGCTGGTCTCCTCCTAGTGTCCTGGTATTGCCTATAGGTCCACTGGTCTCCTCCTAGTGTCCTGGTATTGCCTATTGGTCTACTGGTCTCCTCCTAGTGTCCTCCAGTACAATTCAATTCCCTGTCTATCAGTGTGTTGAATGAAAAGCTCCAGCCTCTATTAGACTACAACCACTCAAAAAGTCCATTGTCTGTTATCCTGCTCTGTTCTCATCCACAAGAGTCAGTTGTGTGAGCTGTCTCATGTCTACAGCACACAAGTCTACCACAGGAGGATGCTGAGGGGAGGACGGCTCATAATAATGGCTGGAATGGAGTAACGGGAATGGTATCAAACACATGAGAACCATGTGTTTGAGGAGTTTGATATTCCATTTATTCCGTTCCAACTATGAGCCCGTCCTCCCCAATTAAGGTGACACCAACCTCCTGTGAAGTCTACAAAGGTACTTCTCCAGAGCCAGCACTAAAGCAAGTGCATTGAACGCTACCCAGTCAATGACCATCAGCAATGGAGCACAATCTCAACAAGACAACTCCATGGAAACAGTACAATATTTCCAGCGAATTCTCTACACTAAAATGTTTTCTGCAATTGTCTAAGGCATTGACGCCAAATGACCCTTACAGGGCATGCAATAAAGGTAACTAATGCTCAGAGCTAAGCGTAGCAGGACGCTGCAGTTTCATCCTACCTGTCTTTGCAGTCTGTAGTGAACAGTTCTCTGGGGTTGATCCTACTGAGATCCTGCTGTATCTCTCTTCCTCCTCTCCGACTGTCCTCCCCTTTTATACACCTCTGACCTAATCCCCTCTGATCTTTGCTCTGTCGCTCGCGCACTCTGTCCCAGAGGTCAGAGTTAATCTCTGCAGGTAAACTGGAGGTAAACCCAGTGGCCAATGCATGACCGTGTCTACTGTGTATCCTACTGGGTGTTTACTGGCCACCAGCCCGTCCCATGCTGCTAGCTGACCTGACATAACATCCAGAGCATACTGCGACTCCCAAATGGCATCCTATTCCCTACATAGTACACTACGTTAGAACAGGGCCCAATGGCACCCTATTCCCTACATAGTGCACTACTTTTGACCAGATCCCTATGGGTAATGAAAAGGGTGTCCTTTTGGATGCAGTGTATATATATATCCACTATCTATATATATCTACGTGCCTGCAGAGTTAAGGCCCTGTAATAGGCTTACACATGGCACCGGCCACTATGAGTATGTACAGCAGTGTATAATGTCTTGGCATGTGTAGGCTGTTGTATAATTGAATGAATAAACACACATTGGTAACCCTGATGTAAAGTAATCTTTAGGTTGGTATTTATAGGGAGAGAGGGACTGTTTCAGTAGGGGTGAGAGGGTAGTGTATCAGTGGTCTGTAGTTGTTGCAAGGGCTAATTGTGTTAACTGCAGAGATACTAAGAGAAGAGCTTTTGTAGTCTTATTAAGGCCCAGTTTAACTAAGTGTTTGCAACAAAAAACGAAGCTAAAACAAATTTTATGTAGGATTTACATTTGGGCTCTATTCAATCTGTCTCACTGAAGTGTTACAGATTGTGTGATAGAAATGTATAAGTCATTTCCGATTGAGCTGACATATGCAGCTTTTACTGTGAACGCAGTCTCCGCTAATTTCATTCACGCTGTAATGCTGAACTTCCATGATACGGATTGAATAGAGCCATTCGTGTTTCATAATTTATTCCAACTTAATTTGACCTTTTTGTTTATTCCTCAATGTTGAATTCCCCGTTTGAAAAAACTGGTTCAAACACTAAGGAAATCTGGGTCTAAATATTTAAAATGATGGGCAAATCATACTAAGGTGTTTGCGTGAGCTTTACTATGAATTGACCCATGAATTGAACCTAACCCAGCTGTCCAGTGAACATAGTCCTTGTTGTATTATGTGTTTTGGATGGAGTTGAGGAGTGACATTCTACTTCTGCCATGCTTGTAATAAACTTCTAAGAACCCATTAGGAACGATTAGAGAACTATTCCACTTATGCTGAGCCCCTCCCCATAATGTCCTCCATTAGCAAAAGACAAACGTAGTCCTAGACGAGGACTGGGAGGAGAATGTTTGTGTGTGACATTTCATAAAGCTTATACAACTCTCCGCTTTTTGGTGATTCATTTTCAAATTCAAATCATTTTTCATGGGAAACCTAAGTTGAAATTCAGAGGTTTTTGTTCAATGTTCCCACTATCTTCAGCTGAACTAATGGTTTCAGAGGGTGTCTTCTGAGGTTAAACAAAGAAATCATCCAATGTTATTTATTGAATTCTCTCTCTTAATACAATGCATTCAGAAAGTATTCAGACCCCTTCACTTTTTCCACATTTTGTTACATTACAGTCTTATTCTAAAATTGATTAAATTATAATTTTTCCTCATCAATCTACACACAGTACCCCATAATGACGAAAACAGGTTTGACCTTATTTACATAAGTATTCAGACCCTTTGCTATGAGACTCGAAATTGAGCTCAGGTGCATCCTGTTTCCATTGATCATCCTTGAGATGTTTATACAACTTGATTGGAGTCCACCTGTGATAAATTCAATTGATTGGACATGATTTGGAAAGGCACACACCTGTCTATATAAGGTCCCACAGTTGACATGCATGTCAGATCAAAAACCAAGCCATGCCCATTAGGTCAAAGGAATTATCTGTTGAGCTCCGAGGCAGGATTGATCTGGGGAAGGGTACCAAAAAATGTCTGCCTCATTGAAGGTCCCCAAGAACAAAGTGGCTTCCATCATTCTTAAATGGAAGAAGTTTGGAACCACCAAGACTCTTTCTAGCGCTGGCCGCCAGGCCAAACTGAGAAATCGGGGGAGAAGGGCCTTGGTCAGGGAGGTGACCAAGAACCCGATGGTCACTCTGACAAAGCTCCAGAGTTTCTCTGTGGAGATGGAAGAACCTTCCAGAAGGACAACAATCTCTGCAGCACTCCACCAATCAGGCCTTTATGGTAGTGGCCAGATGGAAGCCACTCCTCAGTAAAATGCACATGACAGTCCACTTGGATTTTACCAAAAGGCCCCTAAAGGACTCTCAGGCCATGAGAAACAAGACTCTCTGGTCTGATGAAACCAAGATTGAACCCTTTGGCCTGAATGCCAAGCATCACGTCTGGAGGAAAGCTGGCACCATCCCTACCGTGAAGCATGGTGGTGGAAGCATCATGCTGTGGGGATGTTTGTCAGCAGCAGGGACTGGGAGACTAGTCAGGATCAAGGGAAGATGAATGGAGCAAAGTACAGAGAGATCCTTGATGAAAACCTGATCCAGAGCGCTCCGGACCTCCGACTGGGGCGAAGGTTCACCTTCCAACAGGACAACGACCCTAAAAACACAGCCAAGACAATGCAGGAGTGGCTTCAGGACAAGTCTACGAATGTCTTTGAGCGGCCCAGCCAGAGCCCGTACTTGAACCCGATGGAACATCTCTGGAGAGACCTGAAAATAGCTGTGCAGCGACACTCCCCATCCAACCTGACAGAGCTTACAGGTGTGCCAAGCTTGTAGCATCATACCCAAGAAGACTTGAGGCTGTAATTTCTGCTGAAGGTGCTTCAACAAAGTCCTGAGTAAAGGGTCTGAATACTTATGAAATGTGATATTTCAGTAAACAATATACATATAAATTAGCAAAAATGTCTAAAAACCTGTTTTTGTTTGTTATTATGGGGTATAGTGTGTAGATTGATGATTTTTTTTGGAATAAGGCTGTAATGTAACAAAATATGGAAAAAGTCAAGGGGTCTGAATACTTTCCGAATGCACTGTATATGTGTTAGACAACCAACTTTGTGTTGGGTCAGTTTGTTTATGGTCTTTACTTGTTCTTGCCGTCGTTGTTGTGATGCAATATAACAAAACAGATACATTCTCAGCAACCTGCCAATAGCAACTCAATGTAATTTATTCATTGAAGGGTGTCTTCAAATGTCTTACATAATATTGTCTGCACAATCTCCATATAGACTGGCGCCTTTGTTGTGGAAATCAATGACTCCCTGGTTCTTGGGACTAGTTTTACAGATGAAGGATCTTAATTCGAACTTTCCTGCAATGTAGGGAAGAAATACAAAAAAATCCACTTTGACATTTCAGACTTTGATTTTCCCTTTTGAAAATTCCATCAACCCATACAAAAATGTCCATAAATTATAATCCACATAATTCACATTTCCTGTTGCTGCAGGATTGTTTTCCTGTTGTAGCAAACTGGCTCAAATTAAGGTCCTACATCTGTAATGAACATGAGGGGAGACAGAGAGCTGGTTTCAAGCACAGGGCGCAGCAGGTGTTTATTGCAAAGGACCACAGGAGGAGGCAGGTAACTGGGTCCAGGGGCACAGGGGGTCCAAAAGGGCAACAGTACAGACAGGGAAAAGGCTAGTAACGTAGTCCGGGAGATCAGGCAATAGGTAGATAACAGGAATCAGGCAGGGAATAGGCAAAAGGTGTCGTTTTCAAGGCAGGCAAAAACGATCATACACTGGAGGAGGAAATCACAGGAAACAGCGCTCCAAAAGACGTGTCACAAAACAAACAATACCTCACAGTGACGGGGTGCAAAGAACTGAACTAAATAGTGTGTGATAATGACATACAGGTGTGTGAACAGGTGATCAGAATTCAGATGATTGGGATCTGGAGAGTGAGCTGTGTTCAGGGGATCTATGTGTTTAAGGGTGTGAGATGGAAGCAGACTTTACAACTTCAAGTTTTAATGTTACATTGTTACAAGTACATTGAAATGTCTTTCTTGCAAACTCAAAGCCCAACAATGCAATAATCAATAACAATGTATTACAAAAAAATAATAGTAATAAAGAAATACGAAAAACACTAAGTAAGCACTCCATCACTCTCCTTCTTGGTCAAATAGCCCTTACACTGCCTGGAGGTGTGTTGGGCCATTGTCCTGTTGAAAAACAAATGGTAGTTCCACTAAGCCCAAACCAGATGGGATGGCATATCGCTACAGAATGTAGTGGTAGCCATGCTGGTTAAGTGTGCCTTGAATTCTAAATAAGTCACAGTGTCACCAGCGAAGCACGCCCACACCATCACACCTCCTCCTCCATGCTTCACGGTGGGAACCACACATGCGGAAATCATCCGTTCACCTACACTGTGTCTCACAAAGACGCAGAGGTTGGAACCAAAAATTGCAAATTTGGACTCATCAGACCAAAGGACAGATTTCCACCGGTCTAATGTCCATTGCTCGTGTTTCTTGGCCCAAGCAAGTCTCTTCTTATTGATGTCCTTTAGTAGTGGTTTCTTTGCAGCAATTCGACCATGAAGGCCTGATTCACACAGTCTCCTCTGAACAATTGATATTGAGATGTGTCTGTTACTTGAACTCTGTGAAGCATTTATTTGGGCTGCAATTTGAGGCTGGGAACTCTAATGAACTTATTCTCTGCAGCAGAGGTAACTCTGGGTCTTCCTTTCCTGTGGCGGTCCTCATGAGAGCCAGTTTCATCATAGCGCTTGATGGTTTTTGCGACTGCGCTTGAAGAAACTTTCAGTTCTTGAAATGTTCCCGGATTGACTGACCTTCATGTCTTAAAGTAATGATGGACTGTCTTTCCCTTCGCTTATTTGAGCTGTTCATAATATGGACTTGGTCTTTTACCAAATAGGGCTATCTTCTGTATACCACCCCTACCTTATCACAACACAACTGATTGGCTCAAACGCATTAAGAAGGAAATAAATTCCACATATGATCTTTTAACAAGGAGCACCTGTTAATTGAATGTATTCCAGGTGACTACCTCATGAAGCTAGTTGAGAGAATGCCAAGAGTGTGCAAAGCTGTCATCAAGGCAAAGGGTGGCTACTTTGAAGAAACTCAAATATAAAATATACATAACACTTGTTTGGTTACTACATGATTCCATATGTGCTATTTCATAGTTTTGATGTCTTCACTATTATTCTACAATGTAGAAAATAGTACAAATAAAGAAAAACCCTGGAATGAGTAGGTGTGTCCAAAGTTAACTGGTACTGTATGTACAGCAAATATTTAGAACTCAATTCCAATACCATATTTACATATGCAGGGATACTGGAGTGATGGAGGTAGATATGTATAGGGGTAAGGTGACTAGGCAACAGGATATGAGTTTAACAGAGTAGCAGCAGCTTGTATGTGAGTGGGTGCGGCTAGTGTGTAGAGTCAGCATAAATGTATGTGCATATTATGTGTGAGTGAGCAAATGATGGAGAGAGCGTTTGTGTGTGTGTTGGAGTGACAGTGAGTGCGAGTGTTTTGGGTCCTGAGAGTGTGCATAGAGACAGTGCAAATACTGAAATAAAAGGTCAATAAAGATACAAGGTAAACTCTGTCAAGGTAAACATCTGTACCACATGGGCGTGGAGTGAGTCTGCCAACACCAATGGTGTTCAGTACAGACGCCCTCCAGCACTAGTGGGTTAAACGTTATATAACTTCTGTTTAGGGAGAACATTTAGACAGATTTAACTCTTGCCCTAACGTGGCTTTATTCCCTGCTCCTCCCTCCTTCGTAATCCTGAGCCAAGGATTGGCTGCCTCCATTTGATATCCCCCTTTCCCTTGTCTTTCTTCTGGTAGGCTCTGCTTGAGTCACAAATGGCACCCTATTCCCTACGTAGTGCCTTCCTTTTGAATAGAACCCGGTGGTCTGATCAAAAGTACTGCACTATGTAGGGAATAGGGAAAGCATTTGGGACGTAAATTTGTCTTCGCCTGTTAATAACTCAGAAGACGGTGAGGCTTTGTAATCTACAGATCAGCTTTTACCTCAAACAAACTGTGATGACTTCAGAGACAACGCCAGGGAACCGCAGTAATGACAGTAAATTGAGTTTAAAAAGCTATTTATACAAGTTACTGAGTGTAAAATTAACCTTCATCATGAAGGAATTTACATCATCAATGGATAAGATCCATGGAATTTTTGTTGTTGTTGTATTGTATACTCATTGTAACTTCTAATAATAATAATAATAATGATTGATTGCGTTTATATAGCACCTTTGATCCACCTACCGTAGGTGCTCACTGCTCAAAGCGCTATACATAGCAAGGGGGAAAACTCACCTCTTCCACCACTTGGGTGATGTACGGCAACTATTTTGTACCAGAACGCTCAACACACATCACCTATCATGGTGGAGAGATGAGGAGTGATATATGCCAATTGGGAATCAGGGAGATGATTAGGTGGTCATGATTGAAAGGTGCCAGGTTGGGAATTTGGCCAGGGTACCGCACCAGGGTTAACACCCCTACTCTTACGATAAGTGCCATGGTATTTTTAATGACAACAGACAGTCCGGACACCCATTTAATGTCCCATCCGACAGACGGCACCCTACTCAGGACAATGTCCCCTTCACAGCCCTGGGGCATTGGAATCTCCTAAGACCAGAGGGAATAGGTCCCCTACTGGCCCTCCAACACCACTTCCATCGCCATCTGGTCTCCTATCTAGGGACTGACCAGGTTCCGGTTTCCCAAAAGGAATTTGTCTCAATATATTTCATGATTTTTTAAATTGAACCTTTATTTAACTAGGCAAGTCAGTTAAGAAGAAATTCTTATTTACAATGACGGCCTACCCCGGCCAAACCCTAACCCGGACGACTGTGGGCCAATTGTACGCCGCCCTATGGGACTCCCAATCACAGCCGGTTGTGATACAGCCTGGAATCGAACCAGGGTCTGTAGTGATGCCTCTAGCACTGAGATGCAGTGCCTTAGACCGCTGCGCCACTCGGGAGCCCCATGCAGACATTGCAGACATTGAGGTGGTTAGAAAGAGACAAAAGGTAAACGGAGACTTAGAACACTGCTTTGCTCTCATGAGGTTTTTAATGGCGACGTTTCAACCCTTATTCATCAGGTTACTTATTATCTGATATTAAGCACTTGTTCAGAAACATGGGTTATGTGTATGTAACTTTCTCCTATATTGATTGGAGAGGATGAAACAAAAAAGGGCCTGCTTGAGACCCGATATGAGATGTAACTAGAGCATGTTGAGGGATCTTTTGCTATAAATTCACAAGTTCACATCGTCAAAGAAAGCTAAGCCAACATTGACACATTTCACGATACTTGACATCATCAACCTTCATCATTCAGTTGACATTGCAAGGTATTGCACAACCAGCAGGTTATACCTACATGTTTCCTATACTGTAGTGTAGATACAGGAAGTTACAGTATGTAAGAGGGACATGAAGCACTTGGAATGTGGCAAGCGACACAATCTACAGTCGTGGATAATATGAAATGAACTCCCATTCAATTCAATTGTTTTACAATATTATAAACAAGTAAAAATATGGTAATTATTTTTCTTCATATCTAGTTGTGAGAACTCTACATGGTCACTTAGGTTATTGCTGATAGGGATGTCCCACAACTCATCACTAAGGAGGATTGGTCCTTGCTATGTGGGATCTTCGGTATATCCCTACCCCACTGAAGTTGACATAAAAAATGGTTAAGGAAGGTTACGGTAAGGGTTAAGGTTAGGGTTTAGGGTAGTGATGTCCCAGGGATCCTGGGTTGCACTAACCAAGGAGGATTCCCTTAAGATTGAGGACAGTCCACACCTGGCAAGTTGCCCTCACTATGACAAGTCTTAAGCTGGTTACAAGCTGTTTATGAAACATCTAGCAGGACTGTGACACAAATGACTCTGGTATTAGAGGGCAATCTTTTCAAACGTGGGAACTGCTTTCATTTTAATGGAATAATTTCCTCAAAAATGAAATGTTGGTATTTCTTTCATTAGTCCCAAAAGGCTTTGAATGTCAGTGATCAAGTTTTCAAGACATAGGACTTTCAAAAAGATAATTGTAACTTCCCACATCATCATGAGGATATGTTTTGCAAGTTAGTTCAACAGTGGACTAATGTAAAAAATACCAAAAGATCCTTTTTGAATGGAGTATTCCTTTAAGCCGCTTGTTGGTTCATTTTTAAATGGCACATAGTGTACTGTACTTTGGGTAGTTTGCGTACTCAGACTCTATAATATAGAAAACCTATACACCTTAAACAAATACTCTAATTTTCAGCACACATTTCCTCTTGGAATCCTCAAGTTGCTTTTAATTGAAACTTTATTTTAAATAAATAAATGACACTACATATTCAACAATCTAAAATACTTCTCCTGCTTCATTAATACGTCTTCCAAAGATGTCTCTGATAAACATGTTGCATAAAGGATCGGTTTATTGCGTGTCCGTTGGATACTAAAATAGCTGGTTGGCTACTTCTCTAGGGTCAGTCAGACCAAACAGCTGCCTGTTACGTGCCACCAATATGGCCAGACCAGTGCCACCGGTAGGTACACACACCCTGCTGATTCAGAGTGCAGTGTGGCCAAGTCACCACAGGAGGGAGGGCCACATCCAATCCTGCATTGTTTGAACGGCATGCACATATGCATACAAATCAAATTCCTATAAAGTGGCATTGCTCTGTCAGAAAAATAATGCTTTCTTTTAGGTGAACAGCAGGACATTACAGAATGAGTAGGGAAAAAGGGATAAAGAAAATATATGCTCACTTCAAATTGACTAGACCATTTAGATACTACAGATATTTATGTACCGTACAATCTGGATTATACTAGAGATATACATCCTTGTTGAGTGAGGTGTCTGTATAGGCTGAAAATATGTGACAGATTTGACTGCTTGGGATTTTTTCATATTGAGATTCTGAAGTAAAAAACCAACATTTTGCATGTGTATCCTCAGGTTAGGAGGTACATTCTTAGTCAAACACGTGTGTATGCACGCCCACCCACCCAGCCACACTCATGAACTGACACGGTGACACGTAGTCTAACACTCACTGATCTTAACCTATCAATAACACCTGTCAGGTTCTCATACAGGCACCAATCAGCAGCACGAGGAAACGGCCATGTGGCAGACCCTGAGGTACAGAGGGACGGAAGGAGGGACACGACACACACATGGACAGACGGACACAGACTCCAACCTAAAACTCAACCGTCCGGCATAGAATCAAAAACGGACAAACTTCTCTGAGGCTCTTCTTTGTCTACAGCCTGCTGATACAGTTATGATACCGCTGCTCTCTCTGTTTCTCTCCCTCCTGGCCGCCTCAGTCATAGCTAAAGGTAAGAATCTCTTTGTCTTTGGTCATGTACATGTTGTTAGATTTCCTAGACATCTTTCTTTTAGTCTTTATATCCTGTTTTCTTTAAAGTCCTTCCTGAATGGTGTGATATTCTCTTCTATCTTTTTGACCTCCATGTTACAATATGCACACTAGTATACCCCTTAGAATACATGCCCAGTACATTGCTTCATTCTAAATGGTATGCTGAAATTGACATTGGGATTGAGCCTATGACTGGCTTTCTGAGAGCCGTTCTACAGATTGATGCATTTTTCCTCTCCGTGTTTCTAAAGAGATGGAACTAGTGTAGGTAGTTGGGTTAGGGCTTGTTCAACTAATTTCATCCATCTAATTGCATCAACCCCCCCCCCCCCCCCCACCTCTCTCTCTCCCTACAGACAGCGCCCTCCCAACCCTGAGTGATGTCACTGCAGCCGAGGCCTTCATCGAAGCCTCTGAGGTGGTCGTCATCGGGTTCTTTGAGGTCAGACAGGAAACAAGCGTGGGAAGGGCAGGATGGGAGGGGAGGGAGGGAAATGTAACGTGTACAGTAACCTACTTACTGTAGGCCTGAGTAAGGTTGACACATCACGGTGGTACAAAACCACAGCAGATTTTTAGCATCGTTGGCTAGACGCTACACCACTAACGTGCGGCCGGACGCGGCCAGCCAGATATAACCGAGGGCAAATTGAACCATAACTCAGATTTGAGACGAGAACAAAAAAAAAACATGCATTCCTTCCTGTGCACTGTTGTGTGTTCGTAGCTACAGTCCCAGCTGCTGTCAGGTTTGGCGAGAAACTATTTCCTGTGGCCACACACGTGGCACAGGAAGTGACTAGCTGGCGTTGCCTTGGGGATAGTAGGCGGCCGTCCCAGAGTGCCAAGCGGTGGCCCGAGCCATTTGGCCAAACTCAGTGTGCGGGGGACGATGGGCCGCTGGACAAGGAAATGAGGACGCATCTGAGGAATTGGCACAGAGGAGGTCGCTCTAAACAAGTGTAAACAGAGTGTGGGTGAAGGGTGGAGAGAAGGAGTGGAGGAGAGAGAGAGAGAATATAGGAGAGAGCGGGAGTGGAGGAGAGAGAGGGAGTGGAGGAGAGAGAGGGAGTGGAGGAGAGAGAGAGAGAGAGAGAGAGAGAGAGAGAGAGAGAGAGAGAGAGAGAGAGAGAGAGAGAGAGAGAGAGAGAGAGAGAGAGAGAGAGAGAGAGAGAGAGAGAGAGAGAGAGAGAGAGAGAGAGAGAGAGAGAGAATATGGTGGACTGCCGTGTACCTGCTGGGGACCAAAATATTATTTCAAGACATTCTTTGAGGATGATTGTATGACAAATACAAGGGACCAAAATATTATTCACTGAAATTCACTTGGGCTAAGTGCCAATTTGAATCTCAGAAACAGACTTCAATAGTATATCACTGTAGTGAGTGTTATTAGACTCGGACATTCTCTCTCCCTCTCTGTCTGCCCCCTCTCTCTCGCCATCTCTTTCCCTCTCTCTCTCAGACTCCCTCAGAGGAGACTTTTGGCTACAAGGAGCTTGTGGAGGCAGCTAAGACTGTGAAGCATATCCCTGTGGCTCTGTGCAGCGATAAGGAGTCATGGGCCAAACTCAGCATCGTGTCTGACACTATCGCCATCTTCAGAAAGGTAAACTACTACACCACACCTTTCACTTTGTCCATCAGAAATCACCTGCTTGGCTCCCGTTACAACAACTTTGATAACAAATGTATGAGAAAATATCAACTGAAAAATGTGATCTATGTGTGTGTGTTCAGGCAGATAACCACCAAGACAACCTTCAGCTCTCTGAGACCAAGAAAGTGGAGGCGGACGGTCTTGCTCGCTTTATCACCATGAACGAGCTTCGCTACATCACCGAGTACAACCAAGTGGTAGTCACTGACCACAGCACTGTTCATCTACACCTTACACACTACTCTATACAACAGCACCTATTAACAGTTATACCAGCCTTGTCATGATTACACCTTGCCATCACATCTTTGTATTATTAGCCTTTCATGTTCAGTCATATAACCAGACTATACCTACAGACAGTTAATGTACTGTCACATGCCTCTGTTGATATCTATTTCCTATAGCTCTCTCTCTCTCCTCTCAGACAGCAGTGGGTCTGTTCCAGTCTGAGGTGAAGGCACACCTCCTGCTCTTCATCAACAGGGGGAGTGGTGACTATAAAGAGCTCAAGGACCGACTAGGAGCTCTGGCCCCAGAATTTGTTGGCGAGGTGAGAGCAGGCAAGCAGCAACTGGACCTGAAAAGAGTGACTGAACAAAACCTCTGTTATATCGGCCATTTGATTCAAATCTTGAGATAATGTCCCTAATCCCCTATTTGGAATCGGTTCTTTTGAATCAACTATTTAATTGAATCTTGAATTTAATATGTAAATTGGATCAATGGAGTCAGATGTTTTGAACTGCTCTGTGAAAACCCTTACCAAATGCGGGAGATAAGGAACTGTCCATCAACAAAATTCATATATATATTGAACTACTCGTCAATAAAATCACAGATTTTAGTTTTAGTTTCTGTTGTCAAACGTATTTGCTACAGTGTGCTCTACTGAATATTACCATGATTTCTTTGTCACAGTTCCTGTTTGTGCTGGTACACGGGGTGAAGTCCAATGAGAAATCTCTGGGCTACTTCGGCCTGACGTCACGTGACCTTCCCCGCGTGGGCATTTACGACCGCAACTCAGATATGAAGTGGCTCATGCCCGAGGGAGAGATCTCCACCGAGCGTGTGCGGGAATTCTGCCAGTCACTCATACTAGGCAATCTCAAGGTCAGAGGTCAAAACAAACCTGAGTTCAAATAGTATTGGTTCTCTTTCAAATGCCTTTGAGGGTTGATTCAGCCTGCCTGGAGTGCACTTTTTGGACTATTCTATTGGTTCCATTGTGACAGGCAAGCTCAATTAAGAGCAGGTAAATACGTATTTGAAAGAAAACAAATACTATTTGAACCCATATCTATGGCGCAGTATACGTTTCAGTGGCTTTGATAATATGTAGAAAGAGGCAATAAATTATACTGTGTGGCCTCCATTTAATGTATCTATATTGCTTCTCAAAAACTTTTTCATCTTTTTAGGAGGTGAAGCAGGCAGGAGAACCTGATCCTAAAACTGAGTTGTAAAATAAACAAATAAATGAATGTAAATAATTAGCTTTGTGACAATAATTGTGTCTTTTTTGGAGTCAGTATTGATTTCTGCCTGTATCTTATGTAGGCTATGTGTGTGCTCTGGTGGGCATGGTGTGTGTTTATGTGAGGGCAAGTCTGCCATCTGCGAGTTGACAACAGCTCAGTGGCTACTCACCACTGAGATTTTGGATGTGATGGTTACAATCGCAACTGACTGACCTCAGTAGACTAATAGGGCCTGGAGGGTCTAACAGAGAAAGAAGAATTGGAATCTGTCTTCAGAAAAAATAACAGTTGAGGATTTCAAATGCAATCACAAAGAAACAACAAATACAATAGAATATGATGCAGTATACTACAATACAATACATATTTGTGTATTTACATGCAAATGCTACATTTAAGTGCAGACCTGTGTTCAAATACATGTACAGGATATTTGAGTGTCTGGTATATAAAACACTTTTTCAAATACACAGCCCAAAACAAGAACTTTTATTTTTGTATTTGAATGGTTATTTGTAAAAACCAAATAGTCTGCCAAATTGTATTATTTGACAGTATTTTCAAATTCTTATGTAAAATTTGAGTTTTTCAAATGCTTTAAGTGTATTTCCAAATATATAAAAAAATTCAACTACTTATCTTTTGAAATAAAAGATCAGAATACTTACTTCGAATGTGTGAGCAATTAATTGAAATATTTGAAATACAGTGGCAAGAAAAAGTATGTGAGGCGTTTGGAATTACCTGGATTTCTGCATAAATTGGTCATAAAATTTGATCTGATCTTCATCTAAGTCACAACAACAGACAAACACAGTCTGTTTAAACTAATAACACAAACAATTATATGTTGTCATGTCTTTATTGAACTCACCGTGTAAACATTCACAGTATAGGGTGGGAAAAGTATGTGAAATGTTGGATTTAATAACTGGTTGACCCTCCTTTGGCAGCAATAAACTCAACCAAATGTTTTCTGTAGTTGCGGATCAGACCTGCACAGCGGTCAGGAGGAATTTCTGGACCATTCATCTTTACAAAACTGTTTCAGTTCAGCAATATTCTTAGGATGTCTGGTGTGAACCGCTCTCGAGGTCATGCCACAGCGTCTCAATCGGGTTGAGGTCAGGACTCTGACTGGGCCACTCCAGAAGGCGTATTTTCTTCTGTTGAAGCCATTCTGTTGTTGATTTACTTGTGTTTTGGGTCATTGTCCTGTTGCGTCGCCCAACTTCTGTTGAGCTTCAACTGGCGGACAGATAGCCTTAAATTCTCCTGCAAAATGTCTTGATAAACTTGGGAATTCATTTTTCTGTCAATGATAGCAAGTTGTCCAGGCCCTAAGGCAGCAAAGCAGCCCCAAACCATGATGCTCCCTCCACCATACTTTACAGTTGGGATGAGGTTTAGATGTTGGTGTGCTGTGCCTTTTTTTCTCCACACATAGTGTTATGTGTTCCTTCCAAACAAATCAACTTTAGTTTGACTCCTGACTCCAAATAGCTTTTGGAAAAGTCAATAGCCAAGGGGTTCCCATACTTTTTCCAACCTACACTGTGAATGTTTAAATTATGTATTTAATATAGACAAGAAAAATACAATAATTTGTGTGTTATTAGTTTAAGCACACTGTGTTTGTCTATTGTTGTGACTAAGATGAAGATCAGATAACATTTTATGACTAATTTATGCAGACATCCAGGTAATTCCAAAGGGTTCACATACTTTTTCCTGCCACTGTAGTATTTGAACCCAGATCTGATTAAGTTACGTACAGTTGAAGTCGGAAGTTTACATACACCTTAGCCAAATACATTTAAACTATTTTTCCACAATTCCTGACATTTAATCCTAGTAAAAAATCCCTGTTTTAGGTCAGTTAGGATCACCACTTTTTTTTAAGAATGTGAAATGTCAGAATAATAGTAGAGAAAATGATTTGTTTCAGCTTTTAGTTCTTTCATCACATTCCCAGTGAGTCAGAAGTTTACATACACTCAATTAGTATTTGGTAGCATTGCCTTTAAATTGTTTAACTTGGGTCAAACGTTTCGGGTAGCCTTCCACAAGCTTCCCATAATAAGTTGGGTGAATTTTGGCCCATTCCTCCTGACAGAGCTGGTGTAACTGGGTCAGGTTTGTAGGCCTCCTTGCTCGCATGTGCTTTTTCAGTTCTGCCCACACATTTTCTATAGGATTGATGTCAGGGCTTTGTGATGGCCACTCCAATACCTTGACTTTGTTGTCCTTAAGCCATTTTGCCAGAATTTGGAAGTATGCTTGGGGTCATTGTCCATTTGGAAGACACATATGCGACCAAGCTTTAACTTCCTGACTGATGTCTTGAGATGGTGCTTCAATATATCCACATCATTTTCATACCTCATGATGCCATCTATTTTGTGAAGTGCAGCAGTCCCTCCTGCAGCAAAGCACCCCCACAACATGATGCTGCCACCCCCGTGCTTCATGGTTGGGATGGTATTCTTCGGCTTGCAAGCCTCCCTATTTTTCCTCTAAACATGACGATGGTCATTATGGCCAAACAGTTCTATTTTTGTTTCATCAGACCAGAGGACATTTCTCCAAAAAGTACGATCTTTGTCCCCATGTGCAGTTGCAAACCGTAGTCTGGCTTTTTTATGGTGGTTTTGGAGCAGTGGCTTCCTCCTTGCTGAGCAGCCTTTCAGGTTATGTTGATATAGGACTCGTTTTACTGTGGACATAGATACTTTTGTACCTGTTTCCTCCACTATCTTCACAAGGTCCTTTGCTGTTGTTCTGGGATTGAGTTGCACTTTTCGCATCAAAGTACGTTCAACTCTAGGAGACAGAACGCGTCTCCTTCCTGAGCGGTATGATAGCTGTGTGGTCCCATGGTGTTTATACTTGCATACTATTGTTTGTACAGATGAACGCGGTACCTTCAGGTCTTTGGAAATTGCTCCCAAGGATGAACTAGACTTGTGGAGGTCTACCATTTTTTTTCTGAGGTCTTGGCTGATTTCATTTGATTTTCCCATAATGTCAAGCAAAGAGGCACTGAGTTTGAAGGTAGGCCTTGAAATACATCCACAGGTACACCTCCAAATGAATCAAATTATGTCAATTAGCCCATCAGAAGCTTCTAATGCCATGACATCATTTTCTGGAATTTTCCAAGCTGTTTAAAGGCACAGTCAACTTAGTGTATGTAAACTTCTGACCCACTGCAATTGTGATACAGTGAATTATAAGTGAAATAATCTGTCTGTAAACAATTGTTGGAAAAATGACTTGTGTCATGCACAAAGTAGATATCCTAACCGGCTTGCCAAAACTATAGTGGGTTAACAAGAAATGTGTGTAATAGTTGAAAAACAAGTTTTAATGACTCCAACCTAAGTGTATGTAAACTTCCGACTTCAACTGTACATGAAAGATCCAGTCACTGTTGGCCAGCCTACAGCAGTGGAAGAGGGGAGTGAGTGCAGATTTCTAGACATTAAGGGCCGTACATTAAAGTAAAGAAGGATTGGAGCACTTGGGGTGAATATAAAAGACCAGAAAAAAGACCAGATTATCTGACTGCTGTGCTGAAAGAAACAGGAGAAGAAAACAACACACCAAAGAGAAAAAAAAGTTGATCCAAATAAATTCCTTAAAAAGTGGATGGGAATTTTCAAGGCAAAGACTTGGAATTAAGTATAATTAGTAGGGATGGAGTGCCAAGTGTCTGTGTTTGTGGATGTGTACTGCAATCAAAGTTGAGACAACATTGGAAAAAATGCATCCACAAAAGAGGGTAGACGGTCAGAGGATGATGTGATGGGTTGTTGTCTTGTGTTTTATTTCATCCACATGAGGGAGACATTTTATGGAGATAGTGGGCACCGTCTAGGGCAGGGGTGTCAAACTCATTCCACGGAGGGCCTAGTGTCTGCAGGTTTTTGGTTTTTCCTTTCAATAAAGCCCTAGACAACCAGGTGTGGGGAGTTCCTAACTAATTAGTGATGTTAATTCATCAATCAAGTACAAGGGAGGAGCGAAAACCCGCAGACACTCTGCCCCCCGTGGAATGAGTTTGACACCTGTGGTCTAGGGGATCACTGTTGTCAAGTCGGTGACAATTGTTGGTCACCTCTTTTGAAAGTGTGTTGCATTCTGGGGCTAAAACATTTCTGACGTGGGTCTATATGTCGACTGCATGAACTTGACAAAAATCATGTGATCAAAGGTCATGAAGATTTGACTCCAAGTTTCTGTAGTTGCTCTTCACCAACCTCCTCCTGCATCCACCACCTGTCATGTGGGCGGCTCTATTGTCAACCAATCATTAGTGTTTTTGTTCGACCCATGCAAATGTGACCAAAAACATGACTGAAACAGGAACCTACTTGCTAAAATTCATATGTAGCCTACAGTGCATAAATTAATGATGTGATTGAGGCTCTCTCTCATTTATTGATTGTATAATGTACACACTAATTATTTCAGTTTGTGAGTGGGTGTTGGAGACGTGTTTTTTTGACATTATAAAGGAAACCTTTTATAAACAATGGCAACACTGCCATGGTGATCTGAGCCTTGCTGTTGGAAAACGACATTAGTATCCGACTTTCGGTTGTCGCAGATGCACCTCTCCTGACTTTACTTCTTGACTTTGGTCTACAGTCAGTTGCTTTAGCCTTACCACTCAAACCAGCCCTACTATAATTTTGCCTCTGAAAAATTAAAGACTCAGATCATCAACTCCCTCCTCTCTACATTTTCCTCTTCTGTCTCTGCTGCTAAAGCCACTTTCTACCACTCTAAATTCCAAGCATCTGCCTCTAACCCTAGGAAGCTCTTTGCCACCTTCTCCTCCCTCCTGAATCCTCCTCCCCCTCCCCCCCCTCCTCCCTCTCTGCGGATGACTTCGTCAACCATTTTGAAAAGAAGGTCGACGACATCCGATCCTCGTTTGCTAAGTCAAACGACACCACTGGTTCTGCTCACACTGCCCTACCCTGTGCTTTGACCTCTTTCTCCCCTCTCTCTCCAGATGAAATCTCGCGTCTTGTGACGGCCGGCCGCCCAACAACCTGCCCGCTTGACCCTATCCCCTCCTCTCTTCTCCAGACCATTTCCGGAGACCTTCTCCCTTACCTCACCTCGCTCATCAACTCATCCTTGACCGCTGGCTACGTCCCTTCCGTCTTCAAGAGAGCGAGAGTTGCACCCCTTCTGAAAAAACCTACACTCGATCCCTCCGATGTCAACAACTACAGACCAGTATCCCTTCTTTCTTTTCTCTCCAAAACTCTTGAACGTGCCGTCCTTGGCCAGCTCTCGTGCTATCTCTCTCAGAATGGCCTTCTTGATCCAAATCAGTCAGGTTTCAAGACTAGTCATTCAACTGAGACTGCTCTTCTCTGTGTCACGGAGGCGCTCCGCACTGCTAAAGCTAACTCTCTCTCCTCTGCTCTCATCCTTCTAGACCTATCGGCTGCCTTTGATACTGTGAACCATCAGATCCTCCTCTCCACCCTCTCCGAGTTGGGCATCTCCGGCGCAGCCCACGCTTGGATTGCGGCCTACCTGACAGGTCGCTCCTACCAGGTGGCGTGGCGAGAATCTGTCTCCGCACCACGTGCTCTCACCACTGGTGTCCCCCAGGGCTCTGTTCTAGGCCCTCTCCTATTCTCGCTATACACCAAGTCACTTGGCTCTGTCATATCCTCACATGGTCTCTCCTATCATTGCTATGCAGACGACACACAATTAATCTTCTCCTTTCCCCCTTCTGATAACCAGGTGGCGAATCGCATCTCTGCATGTCTGGCAGACATATCAGTGTGGATGACGGATCACCACCTCAAGCTGAACCTCGGCAGACGGAGCTGCTCTTCCTCCCGGGGAAGGACTGCCCGTTCCATGATCTCGCCATCACGGTTGATCTCGCCTCCCAGAGCGCTAAGAACCTTGGCGTGATCCTGGACAACACCCTGTCGTTCTCAACTAACATCAAGGCAGTGGCCCGTTCCTGTAGGTTCATGCTCTACAACATTCGCAGAGTACGACCCTGCCTCACACAGGAAGCGGCGCAGGTCCTAATCCAGGCACTTGTCATCTCCCGTCTGGATTACTGCAACTCGCTGTTGGCTGGGCTCCCTGCCTGTGCCATTAAACCCCTACAACTCATCCAGAACGCCGCAGCCCGTCTGGTGTTCAACCTTCCCAAGTTCTCTCACGTCACCCCGCTCCTCCGCTCTCTCCACTGGCTTCCAGTTGAAGCTCGCATCCGCTACAAGACCACGGTGCTTGCCTACGGAGCTGTGAGGGGAACGGCACCTCCGTACCTTCAGGCTCTGATCAGGCCCTACACCCAAACAAGGGCACTGCGTTCATCCACCTCTGGCCTGCTCGCCTCCCTACCTCTGAGGAAGTGGCATCCAGCTCAAATGCCCCTGCAGCAGAAGCAACCGACCGCCGTGCCCCAGCAAGTGTGGCATCCAGCTCAAATGCCCCTGCAGCTGAAGCAACCCCCCACTGAACCTCAGAAGGAACTGACGTCTATGCCCCAGCAAGTGTGGTATCGAGCTAAAATGCTCCAGCAGCAAAATCATCTGGCTGCCATGCCACAGATGCCTCTTCTCATGTGGCATCCAGCTCAATTTCCCCAGCAGGAGCTGGCCATCGAACCCCATCAGCAGCAGGAGCTGTCCGTCGAACCCCAGCAGGAGCTGGCGGTCGAACCCCAGCAAGTGAGGTATCCAGCTCAAATGCCCCTGCAGCTGAAGCAACCCCCCACTGAACCTCAGAAGGAACTGACGTCTATTTCCCAGCAAGTGTGGTATCGAGCTAAAATGCTCCAGCAGCAAAATCATCTGGCTGCCATGCCACAGATGCCTCTTCTCATGTGGCATCCAGCTCAATTTCCCCAGCAGGAGCTGGCCGTCGAACCCCAGCAGCAGGAGCTGGCCGTCGAACCCCAGCAGCAGGAGCTGGCCGTCGAACCCCAGCAGCAGGAGCTGGCCGTCGAACCCCAGCAGCAGGAGCTGGCCGTCGAATCCCAGCAAGTTAGGTATCCAGCTCAAATGCCCCAGCAGCAACCGAACCACATTCCTCAGCAAGAATGGCATGTAGCTCAAATGCCACTGAACCTCAGCAGAAGGAACCGACCGCCATGCCCCAGCAAGTGTGGTATCGAGCTAAAATGCTCCAGCAGCAAAATCATCTGGCTGCCATGCCACAGAAGCAACAGGCCTCCATTCCCCAGCAGCCTCCGCTCGTGTGGCATCCAGCTCAATTTCCCCAGCAGCAGAAGGAACTGGCCGTCGAACCCCAGCAGCAGAAGGGCCTGGCCATCGAACCCCAGCAAGTGAGGTATCCAGCTCAAATGCTCCAGCAGCAACCGAACCACATCCCTGAGCAATTATGGCATGTAGCCCAAATGCCCCAGCAGCAACTGGTCCCGATGTCTCAGCAGAAGCACTACGAAAGCACTGAAGATGGCGCCTCTAGTAATTCTCAGTTCCAAATCAGTTCCAAATCACACTACGAGAATGGCAGAACTGTCTTCTCCCAAACCCCCTACACTCATAGGGAAGCTATGCCTGTTGACAGTGGAAATGCTCCCAATGACAGTGATGTTGGCATATTTGAACCAAGCACATACCCACCACTAGTAAAGGATCCTACAAGGTAACATACAACTTTAATTTGGTTTTAACTTTGTTCTCTGAATTTGAAATCCTTTGTACTAACCATGTATCTGCCAACAGGAAAATCTAATGGTGGATTCATCCTTCAGAAGCTGATGGTGAGACTTTATTTATAGTCAAATTGATGACATAAGATTCTGTTGCTGACACTGTTCTAATTTCTTTCAGGTTTCAGTCATGCTTTTGTTCTGACCAGGAAGTTCTTGTTCTTGCTACTCTTGCATGATTGAATCAATAAACAATTTTACTTTCCAATATCTAGTGTCTTTGCAGTACTGAGGGTACTCTTGTGCTTGCTGATTTCAAACAGATGGTGTGGGTTACCAGTACAGTTGGCAGTAAAAGAGAATTTGGTTCATTCTTCAAATAGCTAGTTTTTACCTTTGCTACTGGTTGTTCAAATTCCAAGTTTGGCTCTACATTAGTGTTGTCAAGTGGTGAAATGTCAGACCTTCCTCATGTTCATACTTTTGTATGTTGACACCCCTTCAAATGACTGGATTTGGCTTTTCGGCCACCCGTTGCTGACGCGTATAAAATCGAGCACACAGTCATGCAATCTCCATATTCAAACATTGGCATTAGAAGGGCCTTGATGAGCTCTCACTTTCAACGTGTTAGTCATAGGATGACACTTTTCCAAGTCAGTTTGTCAAATTTCCACCCTGCTAAAGCATCCCCGGTCAAGTAAGTCTTAATGTGACAGGCCACACAATCACACAACAGTGCTGTAGCGTGTAGTCATCTGTCCTCGGTTGCAACACTTAGCGTTCCAAACTGCCTCTGGATACATTGTTAGCACCAGAACTATTCCGGTGCTTCATGAAGCGTGTTTCGATGAGCAGCTGCACACAAGAGACTAATCACTCCATCTGGCAGGACAAATCTGGGTTTCACTAATGCCAGGAGAACGCTACCTGCCCGACTGCATTGTGCCAACTTAAGTTTGTTGGTGGAATAATGGTCTGGGGCTGTTTATGATGGTTTGGGCTGGCCCCTTAGTTCCAGTGAAGGGAAGTCTTAACGCTACAGCATACAATAACATTGTAGACAATGCTGTGCTTCCAACTTTGTGACAACAGTTGGGGGAAGGACCTTTCCTGTTTCTGTGACAGTGCAAGGTCCATGCAGAAACGGTTTGCGATGTGTGGAAGAATTTGACAGGCCTGGAAAGAGCCTTGAACTCATCCCTATCGAACACCTTTGGCATGAATTGGAATGCCGACTGCGAGCCAGGCCTAATCAACCAACATCAGTTTCTGACCTCATACTGTTGTGGCTGAATGAAAGCAAGTCCCCACAGATGTTCAAACATCTAGTGGAACGCCTTCCCAGAAGAGTGAAGGCTTTTATAGCTGCAATTGGGGGAGCATACTCCATATTAATGCCCATGATTTTGAAATGAGATGTTCAACAAGCTGATGTCCATAACTTTGGTCATGTAGTCCACTTTAGATGTAGATATGTAGGCATGCATTGTACACGGTGTTGAAAATCCAGACTTATTCTTCAACATCAATCTGAGCCTTAGGGAGAGTACTAAGCTAAGATATGGAATTGTTTTAAACGTTCATACCATGATCAATTAGATGTATGAATTTTTGGGACACTTCAGGTATCAACATTTTATCACAATGTTTTGCTAAAATATAGAATTTTTATCTTTGCTACTATAGCCCACAGAAACACCTTGAATAATGCCTTTTTATAAATGGCAAAGTTTTGTAGTCTCTCCAATATCTAGGTGGTGGCACATTTAACCCTTTATGTATCACATTTTGCCACATACTTTGTCGGAATCCAGATGGTGAGTAATATATGGAATTAAGTAGTAACCAAAACAAGTGTTAAACAAATCAATATGTTTGGCTTTCTTCAAAGTAGCCACCCTTTGCCTTGACAGCTTTGCACACTCTTGGCATTCTCTCAACCAGCTTCATGAGGTAGTCACTTGGAATGCATTTCAATTAAAGAGTGACCCAGCACATTTTTTTTTTATGCCAGCTCAAGTGGGCTTTCCACTTTCCTTATTTATTTAGTAAAGATGATAACACATAATCACTCCGGACAGACAATTAAAAACTCATATAAATGTTGCAGCAGCCTAGGCTACTCCTAAACAGAGATCTGACATGCTGTATGGGATGACAACGAGATGATTTTTCAGTCTGATCATGTAGGCTAATAATAGCAGCTGTGTACAGTCTATGCGCCATGTCCATCTGGTTAGGGTAAACAAATTGGTAACGTTATGTATTTATAGTCCATTTGTGTGTCAGGAGAAAATGTGATTAAATTTGGTTTACATTCAAACTGGGGCTGGCCCGGCTGCCTATACGTTTTCAATCCAAAATGAGTAACTGGAATGAATCAACATAATAGTGATGACAGATGTGAGTTAATGTTTAATTAGGCTTACCGTTGCATAGCTCTGCATGATGCAAACAGGGCTGGCCCTCCCATTAGGCAAGATTATGCGGCCGTCTTTTTGGCAATTGGCTGCCACCCTCCGGTGCCCCTGATCCGCTTCTAAACCGCCCGCACCCCAGCCATCAGCTCATAGCCATTGCTGCAGTTCCCGCCCCCACCCTTTTTCCTCCTCTCCCGAAGTTCACTCTTACTATCTTTGGTAGCTATGGTGATTTATATGGGATTATCCAACTGTGAAACATTAATAAATTGGAATTTGCCAATTCAATTATTGTATTGTCTTTTTGTTTGTGAGACGAAGACGGTTGGTGATTAAAGCAGTAGCCTAACCTATCCTGTTAACGTTAGCTAGCTCATACTAGTAGATATCATCAGCTAAAAGTAAGGTACAGAGATTTGAAACAAATGTGCTACCATGTCTAAGAGACAAAAATGAATGAAGCGGATAAAAAAAAAATTATGAGAAAAGAGGCAAAATCTCTAAACCAAAGCAATTCGCTGCTGAAATTGATCAGTGTGCAGCTATGTCCATCAGCCGGTATAGAGAACGACAAGCCTCCGGGGACAGGCGTTCATTCGCCAAGAGGGACGAGCCCCCTTTCGCTGGTTCTAGCAGTGAAGAGGGCGAACCGGAGGAGCCATCCACTTCCACCAATGATGAGAGCTCACTGGGTGAACAAGAACGGGTGGCCACACCTCCAAACAATGCTGGCGGAGACCCTACTATCTTGGACCCTGACTCAGATTCGTCGCACCCCATCCCCGATGACAGTCGTGCTGCTGCTAAATCTGACTCCCAGACAAAAAACAAAATATATGAATGGATCTTTACGGGATATGTTAGTGCAGGCTGGGCCACATCAGGATAAGGAGGGGAATTTCCCAAGAGATGAGAACAACGAAAATGTTCGGGGGCCCACTACAATAGGAGGATGGTGAACGGGGAGCGAGTGGAGAGACCATGGCCTGTCTATTCCAAGCAAAACGATGCAGCCTTCTGTTTTTGCTGCAAACTACTTTCACACTAGTGCAAATCTGCGCTGGTCAGGGATGGAACCAAGGACTGGAAAATTCTGTGCCACCGCCTCAGCTCGCATGAGAAGTCGCATGACCACCTAGATAGTTTCCAGAGGTGGAAGGAGCTGGAGATCAGGCTGCTGTACTGTACAAGCAAACTATCGATGCCCAAGCCCAACGGACTATTGACGGAGAGACTACCAACTGGCAGCAGCTGCTACAGAGGCTCATACACCTGATACGATTAATGGCCACCCAGAATATTGCGCTACGTGGGACCACCGACTGGCTGAACAAGCCAAATAATGGGAACATTCTGAAGTTTGTGGAAATGCTGGGTATCTTTGATGGAATCATGAAGAAGCATGTAAGGAGAGTACAGCCCAAAGACACACGTGTGAACTACCTTGGTAAAAGAATCCAGAATGAAATCATTGACATGCTGGCAGAAGAGTTCCAGCAGACAGTGTGCAGTGAGCTAAAAGCAGCCAGATATGTTTCTATAATTTTGGTCTGCACACCAGACAAGAGCAAAACAGATCAGATGACTACAGTGGTGCATTTTGTTTCAACCGAGGATGATGGGTCAGTGCGCACGAGAGAGCACTTCCTGGAGTTTAGTGAACTACTTGACGCAACGGGGTGGGCATGACAGAGTTGCTCATCTCCAAACTACAGAAACATGGCATCGCCATCATGAACATTAGAGGGCAGGGGTATGACAACGGGGCAAATATGCGGGGGAGGCACAGCGGAGTTCAAAAGAGAGTGCATAATATCAATACAAGGGCATTTTTTCGTGCCATGGAGCACGCACTCACTGAATCTGGTTCTCTCTGATGCATTATCGTGTTGCTTGTAGGCAGCTGAGTTTTTTAACACCATCCAAGAGATTTAGACATTTTTATCTGGAGCTACACACAGCTGTGACGTGCTGAAAGAGCATGTGAAAGATGGACTCCCCTCAGCACCATGAGATGGGAGAGCCGGGTGGAGGCTGTGAAACCTGTGCAATACCAACTCGGGGAGAATTATGATGCCCTGTGCTAAAACAAGGTTGGAGGCAAACAGCATTGCCGCCAAGATGAACAAATTTGGCTTCATGCGCGCAGTGGTCGTTTGGTATGACACATTGTTCAAAGTGAAAATCACCAGAAAGAGTTTGCAGGTGGTGAGTTTGAACCTTTCACAAGCAGTGGCTCAACTGAACTCAACCAGGGTATTCCTCCAAGACTACCACTCCGATGCAGCTTTCGCTGGCGCATTAGCAAGCGCAAATGTGTTGGCAGAGGAGATGTGTATTGTGCCCTGTTTCCGAGTGCAGCCCATTGGCCGTCCCAGGAAGAAGAGGAGTCTGTTTGGCTACGAGGGAGAGGATGAGCCTGTGACTGACCCTCAGCAGAAATTCGAAGTACATTTCTTTAATCAGTTTCTTGATTCTGCTATTCAGTCCGTCAACGAGGGCTTTACGCAGCTCGAAGAGCACAGCAGTGTTTTCAGCATCCTGTACAACACCCCACCGTCAAGGACATGGACACTGTAGTGCTTACCAGGGACGCCGCAACACTCGAGTGGGCCCTTACGTACGGGGATTCCAGGGACATCGACACAAAAGAGCTGTGTAATGAGTTCAAAGGTTTGGAAAGGATGGGGGTTGGCAGTTTTTTGTCTTGCCTTGGGCAGCACAACGTCGAGGGCCGGCCCTGAATGCAAACATGCATAAAGCCAGCTCAGCCCTGTGAGTTCTGTTGTCTATCAGTTGTTGTCTCTTTGTCTGGGTCGAGGAAACCCCCTCTTAATCTAGTCTAAATATAATGAATATGAACAAGTATAAGGTTGCTGCAGTTTACAGGGTTTTCACCCCCCCAAGGCCAGTTTTCTTCAGGAGTTTTTTAAAACCATTTGACTTGATTAGAAAAAACTGGTCCCATCATAGCCCATATAAAACCCTTTTACACCTGATTAATCACTGTCATACCTTATAGGGTCAAGCGTTTTCCTGGTAATGTTAAGGTGACACCAGTCTGCTTGCAGTTGTCAGTTATCGTCAGGTATGTGGATGATCAGGGCTTTATTCAGGAACGTTTCTTGGGCTACTTTGTCTCAAGTGGGCGAGATGCGCAGTCTGTGTTTGACTTTATGAATTCTGAGATGTCTGAGTTTAACTTCATGGAGAAACCCTTTGCCCAAACCTACGATGGCGCAGATGTAATGGAATGTATCTGCTATTTGTATTTTCCGATAAATCCTCTACTAATCCCTGATTAAGAGATCTGGGGAAGTGTACCAAAAAATGTCTGTAGCATTGAAGGTCCCTAAGAACACAGTGGCCTCCATCGTTTATAAATGGAAGAAGTTTGGAACCACCAAGACTCTTCCTAGAGCTGGCCGCCGGTACAAACTGAGCAATCGGGGGAGAAGGGCCTTGGTCAGGGAGGTGGCCAAGAACCCGATTGTCACTCTGACAGAGCTCTATATTTCCTCTGGAAGTCCATCTCTGCAGCACTCCACCAATCAGGGCTTTATGGTATAGTGGCGAGGTGGAAGCCTCTCCTCAGTAAAAGACACATCACAGCCGGCTTGGCCAAAAAACACCTAAAGACAAGATTCTCTGGTCTGATTAAACCAAGATTGAACTCTTTGGCTTGAATGCCAAGCGTCACGTCTGGAGGAAACCTGGCACCATTGAGTGGCCCAGCCATAGCCCGGACTTGAACCCGATCAAACATCTCTGGAGAGACCTGAAAATAGCTGTGCAGCAACGCTCCACATCCAACCTGACAGAGCTTGAGAGGATCTGCAGAGAGGAATGGTACAAACTTTCATTAGTAAATCATTATTATAACGCAAATGAAACCTAGAGTTCGGTTTATATAGCCATGGGGGAATGAAAAAAGTTGTGTATGTATTTGGTTGTGAAGATCTTAGAATACATGTAAAAAAAAACGACTCAATAAAAAATAAAAAAAGGAATACTAAAATAGCCAATGTATCGTCATGTTGTATACATCATAACCCGAGGGGGGTCGAAATTGTTGTTCAAATGTTGCATGTACAGTTTTTAGTATCTACATATTGTGTTATATGTTAGAATGTCTAATTAACAACTATATTGTATACATTAATAATATTGTTTTGTCAGAAATATATAAATATAATGATAAATATCATCTCTTCAGTGGGTCATATGATTGAGTGAAGTCTGGCCCAGGAGTGTGAAGGTGAACGGAAAGGCTCTGGAGCAACGAACCGCCCTTGCTGTCTCTGCCTGGCCGGTTCCCCTCTCTCCATTGGGATTCTCTGCCTCTAACCCTATTACAGGGGCTGAGTCACTGGCTTACTGGTGCTCTTCCATGCCGTCCCTAGGAGGGGTGCGTCACTTGAGTGGGTTGAGTCACTGACGTGATCTTCCTGTCTGGGTTGGCGCCCCCCCTTGGGTTGTGCGGTGGCGGAGATCTTTGTGGGCTATACTCGACCTTGTCTCAGGATGGTAAGTTGGTGGTTGAAGATATCCCTCTAGTGGTGTGGGGGCTATGCTTTGGCAAAGTGGGTGGGGTTATATCCTGCCTGTTTGGCCCTGCCCGGGGGTATCATCGGATGGGGCCACAGTGTCTCCTGACCCCTCCTGTCTCAGCCTCCAGTATTTATGCTGCAGTAGTTTATGTGTCGGGGTGCTAGGGTCAGTCTGTTATATCTGGAGTATTTCTCCTGTCTTATCCGGTGTCCTGTGTGAATTTAAGTATGCTCTCTCTAATTCTCTCTTTCTTTCTTTCTTTCTCTCTCTCGGAGGGCCTGAGCCCTAGGACCATGCCTCAGGACTACCTGGCATGATGACTCCTTGCTGTCCCCAGTCCACCTGGCCGTGCTGCTGCTCCAGTTTCAACTGTTCTGCATGCGGCTATGGAACCCTGACCTCTTCACCGGACATGCTACCTGTCCCAGACCTGCTGTTTTCAACTCTCTAGAGACAGCAGGAACGGTAGAGATACTCCAAATGATCGGCTCTGAAAAGCCAACTGACATTTACTCCTGAGGTGCTGACTTGTTGCACCCTCAACAACTACTGTGATTATTATTATTTGACCATGCTGGTCATTTATGAACATTTAAACATCTTGGCCATGTTCTGTTATAATCTCCACCCGGCACAGCCAGAAGAGGACTGGTCACCCCTCATAGCCTGGTTCCTCTCTAGGTTTCTTCCTAGGTGTTGGCCTTTCTAGGGAGTTTTTCCTAGCCACCGTGCTTCTACACCTGCATTGCTTGTTGTTTGGGGTTTTAGGCTGGGTTTCTGTGTAGCACTTTGAGATATCAGCTGATGTAAAATACATTTGATTTGATGACAAAGTTTTACCTGCACCTGTATGCAGACGATACAGTTGTGTGCTCTATCGCCCGCCCTGCTGATCATGCTCTATCTGAACTACGTTACGCTTTCATTATTTTGCAGAAAACCTTTATTGCCCTTAAATTATTATTGAATTGTAACGATCTTCGTCTGGAGAAAGAGAGGAGGACCAAGGCGCAGCGTGATAAGTGTTCATGATGAAACTTTAATAGAACAAACTGAACACTGAAATACAAAACAATAAATTGAACGAACGAAAACCGAAACAGTTCCGTGTGGAACACACAGACACGGAAGACAACCACCCACAAAACACAACAGAAAACAGGCTACCTAAATATGGTTCCCAATCATAGACAATGACTAACACCTGCCTCTGATTGAGAACCATATCAGGCCAAACGAAAAACCCAACATAGAAACACAAAACATAGATAACCCACCCAACTCACGCCCTGACCATACTAAAACAAAGAAAATACAAAAACACTAAGGTCAGAACGTGACAGGACCCCCCCCCCCCCCCCCAAAGCCTTTAGATGCATTTGACCCTAGAGCACTTTGTTTTATTATGGGTGCAGGTTCAGTACACATCCCTGCATTCTCTATCGTAAAGTAGGCGACCCTCTTTGAGGTCACGTAGGTCAATTCGTTGCTCTCTTTGCCTCTATAAAGCTCTTTTACATACTGTAAACTCCCTCTGTAGCTAACATTTACAATAACCATTAGATGTACGAGTCAGAGTTATCATACACAGTGTCAGGGATTGCTAACTCTGGAAATTCCTTTGGTCTGTACAGAGTTCGGTAAATCAGCTCTTTGCCCCTTACTTGTGGAATAATCTCCAAGCTTCTCTAAACATTGATGTTTTGGTGTCTCTAGGTTAATTCAGACTGCTGAATGAGGCCTGTTACAACTTACTATTATTAAAGGATTCGTACCTTTAATAAAATACGAAACACTTGATGAAACAACAAAACCGACAAACGAACAGTCCTGTAAGGTGAACAGACAAAACAGAAAACAACCACCCACAAACACAGGTGGGAACAGGCTACCTAAGTATGGTTCTCAATCAGAGACAACAATAGACAGCTGCCTCTGATTGGGAACCATACCAGGCCAAACACATAGAAATACAAAAGAAGGACAACATAGAACACCAGACATAGAATGCCCACCCAACCTCACACCCTGACCAACCAAAATAGAGACATAAAAAGGATCTCTACGGTCAGGGCGTGACACCATGTGTTCCCAGGTACATATTTGGGAGCCCATATTCATTCAGGATGTAAGGCTTACTAGTTATGGCAAATGTTAGGAAAACTTGGTTGTAACAAAACAAAAAACAAAACAAAAAAACAGCAAAGTTTTATACTTTGACCAAATCTTTTCACATACGTTTTATTTGGGTCTTTTTAATTTACTACGTTGATTGGCTCCAGCCCTTGGAAGCTCGGTGCATGTACAAAGAAAAATAACACAATTCAACAATTGATGGATGGTGACTAAAATAATGACATTGCCAGTAGTCATGTTAAGGTTTTCAAGGTTTTACTGGTGGAGTTTATGGATTTGCATGTGGCTGTGCATTATATGGTGCCAGCATAGGAAAGAGGATCTGATCATGCCTATTGGTATTCTTGATCAAGTCTTGATCCAAAAAGACACACAACTGTTATGGGGTTAATTCCACATTTGCTTGGTAGTGTATTATCATGGTATGAGACAACATAATTAATACAATTTAAGTAAAGTAAAAATAAACGATATTATCCTAAATTGAGAGATGAATAAAAAATGTGTTGTCACATCAACATCATCAAAAATCTTTCACAATGTACCTGTTTTCAGTATAGAACGACATGTATACAGATTATATTATTCAAGGTTTGAAATGAACACAATGAGAAGTGATTTTGTAACAACAGTTTTGAATGAGTAATTGTATCAAATATATATCATTGTATGTTTGAATTAGCGCTCATATAAACTGTTTTCATCACTGCCTTGTAAACCCATTCTTGTAAGTTGGAGCTACTGAAGGTGATTGTCTGGGGCTGCTGTACAGATTTGAGCACTTGCCAAGATGTTGACATTTCTGGGTATGTCTCACCTGTAACATGATAATAGTAAAGATTATGATGGTAATAATAATATTGTTATATTATTTTTATAATAATAAAAATCTGTCAATCAACCATATGTCTTTCTTAAAAGCCTTTTTTTGCATCAGCAGTTGTCACAAAGCGTTTTAGAGATACCCAGTCTAAAAATCCAAGACCCATCAATGCATTTGTCGAAGCACAGCTTCTAGGAAACACTCCCTAAAGTCATAAACCTAGGATTACAGTTTTTCACAATTGCTAAAACACTAAAACACCTTGGCTGAACAAAGTTCTCAGTTGCCTGGACTCATTTAGCAAATTATGCAGTCTGTTGTCAATACCTTAAACCATTTCACATGGTAAAATACAATTTGCAGATCTCACGTAGACTTTTCAGCAAAACTCTAAACACATTCTCATTCTCAAAACACATTCTGCACTCTAATGCACATGTCATCCATACTGGTAAACACAAGTGGCAACAATCAAATACAAATAGAGAACACATGTCATTGATTGAACACAACCACTCAAAATTGATTTAACATCAGTTTCCACCGAGCTGCTCAGGTAAGGGAATGGTTTAACATCAATGGGCAGTTTATGAACTTGTACCTCCCTCCATACTCGCCTTTCTTGAATCCGATTGAGGAGTTTTTCTCCTCTTGGAGATGGAAAGTGTATGATAGACAACCCTACACCAGAGTAAATCTGCTGCAAGCCATGGATTTAGCCTGTGGTGATATTGTGAGGAATCATGTCAGGGCTGGATACAGCACACAAGAGGCTTCTTCCCCCGTTGCCTCAGGAGGGACAATATTGCTTGTGATGTCGACGAAGTGCTCTGGCCTGACCCAGCCCAAAGACAAGAAGAAGCACATTGATCACATGTTTACTCCTTTGATTTTTGTCCCTTTTAGTATTGTATACTGTAGTACAGTGCATTGTAGGCTGTATACTGTACAATGGACAAATTGTATGGCCCTGAACATTGTGCTTTCCATTTATTAACAGTACTGACTGCTCAATAGATTTTGACTGGTTGCAGGTTCATATCAACAAAGAACAAGAATTACAGTCTCACAGAGACAAAGGACAAGAATTACAGTATCACAGAGACAAAGGACAAGTTTGTGAGATGCAGGGTACAGTACTGTAAAAATAGGGGTACAAGGAGGAGGAAGAACAAAAAACTAAATTGCAAAGAGCAAAGCAGAGTAGTAATTTCAGATCAATTTTGAGCTGCTATGATAGAACATGTTTTCGTTCATCAAAAGACAATGACGGAAAAATATGAATATTTTTTTAGATAAAAAATGTACTTCTCCCTGAGAATTGTATGTTTTGAACAATGTGTTTTCTATTTTTCGGTGTATTGTTTACTGACTGCTTGAGAGTGTATATCATTTTGATCACTTTGTTTATGATTTGAGAGCAGTGTTTGATTTTGAACACAGGTAAAACAGTTTTGAGGCGAATGTTTCATTTTGCGAGAGGAGTCAGAGGTTATGTAAATAGTGCTTGAAGATGAGGTTTTGTGTTCAATGTTTTCAGGAAATGGAGCAAGGTTTCAGAAATTGTGTTTTAGCAATTGAGAAAAACTGTAATAATTCTCTAAAAATTGGATGTCATTGTCTTTAATAACTGTTGCAATACAAAACATTGAAACCTTGTTAAATATTTGTTACTTTGGTATATATTGAGTGAAATGTTAAATGGTGGACTGCCGTGTACCTGCTGGGGACCAAAATATTATTTCAAGACATTCTTTGAGGATGATTCTAAGACAAATACAAGGGACCAAAATATTATTCACTGAAATTCACTTGGGCTAAGTGACAATTTGAATCTCAAAAACAGACTTCAATAGTATATCACTGTAGTGAGTGTTATTAGACTCGGACATTCTCTCTCCCTCTCTGTCTGCCCCCTCTCTCTCGCCATCTCTTTCCCTCTCTCTCTCAGACTCCCTCAGAGGAGACTTTTGGCCACAAGGAGCTTTTGGAGGCAGCTAAGACTGTGAAGCATATCCCTGTGGCTCTGTGCAACGATAAGGAGGCATGGGCCAAACTCAGCATCGTGTCTGACACTATCGCCATCTTCAGAAAGGTAAACTACTACACCACACCTTTCACTTTATCCATCAGAAATCACCTGCTTGGCTCCCGTTACAACAACTTTGACAACAAATGTATAAGAAAATATCAACTGAAAAATGTGATCTATGTGTGTGTGTTCAGGCAGATAACCGCCAAGACAACCTTCAGCTCTCTGAGACCAAGAAAGTGGAGGCGGACGGCCTTGCTCGCTTTATCACCATGAACGAGCTTCGCTACATCACCGAGTACAACCAAGTGGTAGTCACTGACCACAGCACTGTTCATCTTCACCTTACACACTACTCTATACAACCGCACCTATTAACAGTTATACCAGCCTTGTCATGATTACACCTTGCCATCACATCTTTGTATTATTAGCCTTTCATGTTCAGTCATATAACCAGACTATACCTACAGACAGTTAATGTACTGTCACATGCCTCTGTTGATATCTATTTCCTATAGCTCTCTCTCTCTCCTCTCAGACAGCAGTGGGTCTGTTCCAGTCTGAGGTGAAGGCACACCTCCTGCTCTTCATCAACAGGGGGAGTGGTGACTATAAAGAGCTCAAGGACCGACTAGGAGCTCTGGCCCCAGAATTTGTTGGCGAGGTGAGAGCAGGCAAGCAGCAACTGGACCTGAAAAGAGCGACTGAACAAAACCTCTGTTATATCGACCATTTGATTCAAATCTTGAGATAATGTCCCTAATCCCCTATTTGGAATCGGTTCTTTTGAATCAACTATTTAATTGAATCTTGAATTTAATATGTAATTTGGATCAATGGAGTCAGATGTTTTGAACTGCTCTGTGAAAACCCTTACCAAATGCGGGAGATAAGGAACTGCCCATCAACAAAATTCATATATATATTGAACTACTCGTCAATAAAATCACAGATTTTAGTTTTAGTTTCTGTTGTCAAACGTATTTGCTACAGTGTGCTCTACTGAATATTACCATGATTTCTTTGTCACAGTTCCTGTTTGTGCTGGTACACGGGGTGAAGTCCAATGAGAAATCTCTGGGCTACTTCGGCCTGACGTCACGTGACCTTCCCCGCGTGGGCATTTACGACGGCGACTCAGATATGAAGTGGCTCATGCCCGAGGGAGAGATCTCCACCGAGCGTGTGCGGGAATTCTGCCAGTCACTCATACTAGGCAATCTCAAGGTCAGAGGTCAAAACAAACCTGAGTTCAAATAGTATTGGTTCTCTTTCAAATGCCTTTGAGGTTTGATTGAGCCTGCCTGGAGTGCCAGATGGACAGGGTTTGCACTTTTTGGACTATTCTATTGGTTCCATTGTGACAGGCAAGCTCAATTAAGAGCAGGTAAATACGTATTTGAAAGAAAACAAATACTATTTGAACCCATATCTATGGCGCAGTATACGTTTCAGTGGCTTTGATAATATGTAGAAAGAGGCAATAAATTATACTGTGTGGCCTCCATTTAATGTATCTATATTGCTTCACAAATCAACTTCAGTTTGACTCCTGACTCCAAATAGCTTTTGGAAAAGTCAATAGCCAAGGGGTTCCCATACTTTTTCCAACCTACACTGTGAATGTTTAAATTATGTATTTATTATAGACAAGAAAAATACAATAATTGGTGTGTTATTAGTTTAAGCACACTGTGTTTGTCTATTGTTGTGACTAAGATGAAGATCAGATAACATTTTATGACTAATTTATGCAGACATCCAGGTAATTCCAAAGGGTTCACATACTTTTTCTTGCCACTGTAGTATTTGAACCCAGAACTGATTAAGTTACGTACAGTTGAAGTCGGAAGTTTACATACACCTTAGCCAAATACATTTAAACTCATTTTTCCACAATTCCTGACATTTAATCCTAGTAAAAAATCCCTGTTTTAGGTCAGTTAGGATCACCACTTTTTTTAAGAGTGTGAAATGTCAGAATAATAGTAGAGAAAATTATTTATTTCAGCTTTTATTTCTTTCATCACATTCCCAGTGGGTCAGAAGTTTACATACACTCAATTAGTATTTGGTAGCATTGCCTTTAAATTGTTTAACTTGGGTCAAGAGTTTCGGGTAGCCTTCCACAAACTTCCCATAATAAGTTGGGTGAATTTTGGCCCATTCCTCCTGACAGAGCTGGTGTAACTGGGTCAGGTTTGTAGGCCTCCTTGTTCGCATGTGCTTTTTCAGTTCTGCCCACACATTTTTTATAGGATTGAGGTCTGGGCTTTGTGATGGCCACTCCAATACCTTGACTTTGTTGTCCTTAAGCCATTTTGCCAGAATTTGGAAGTATGCTTGGGGTCATTGTCCATTTGGAAGACACATATTCAACCAAGCTTTAACTTCCTGACTGATGTCTTGAGATGTTGCTTCAATATATCCCCATCATTTTCCTACCTCATGATGCCATCTATTTTGTGAAGTGCAGCAGTCCCTCCTGCAGCAAAGCACCCCCACAACATGATGCTGCCACCCCCGTGCTTCATGGTTGGGATGGTATTCTTCGGCTTGTAAGCCTCCCTATTTTTCCTCTAAACATGACGATGGTCATTATGGCCAAACAGTTCTATTTTTGTTTCATCAGACCAGAGGACATTTCTCCAAAAAGTACGATCTTTGTCCCCATGTGCAGTTGCAAACCGTAGTCTGGCTTTTTTATGATGGTTTTGGAGCAGTGGCTTCCTCCTTGCTGAGCAGCCTTTCAGGTTATGTTGATATAGGACTCGTTTTACTGTGGACATAGATACTTTTGTACCTGTTTCCTCCAGCATCTTCACAAGGTCCTTTGCTGTTGTTCTGGGATTGATTTGCACTTTTCGCACCAAAGTACGTTCAACTCTAGGAGACAGAACCTCCTTCCTGAGCGGTATGATAGCTGTGTGGTCCCATGGTGTTTATATTTGCATACTATTGTTTGTACAGATGAACGCGGTACCTTCAGGTGTTTGGAAATTGCTCCCAAGGACGAACTAGACTTGTGGAGGTCTACCATTTTTTTTCTGAGGTCTTGGCTGATTTCTTTTGATTTTCCCATAATGTCAAGCAAAGAGGCACTGAGTTTGAAGGTAGGCCTTGAAATACATCCACAGGTACACCTCCAAATGAATCAAATTATGTTAATTAGCCCATCAGAAGCTTCTAATGCCATGACATCATTTTCTGGAATTTTCCAAGCTGTTTAAAGGCACAGTCAACTTAGTGTATGTAAACTTCTGACCCACTGGAATTGTGATACAGTGAATTATAAGTGAAATAATCTGTCTGTAAACAATTGTTGGAAAAATGACTTGTGTCATGCACAAAGTAGATATCCTAACCGGCTTGCCAAAACTATAGTTTGTGTACAAGAAATGTGTGGAATAGTTGAAAAACAAGTTTTAATGACTCCAACCTAAGTGTATGTAAACTTCCGACTTCAACTGTACATGAAAGATCCAGTCACTGTTGGCCAGCCTACAGCAGTGGAAGAGGGGAGTGAGTGCAGATTTCTAGACATTAAGGGCCGTACATTAAAGTAAAGAAGGATTGGAGCACTTGGGGTGAATATAAAAGACCAGAAAAAATAACAGATTATCTGACTGCTGTGCTGAAAGAAACAGGAGAAGAAAACAACACACCAAAGAGAAAGAAAAGTTGATCCAAATAAATTCCTTAAAAAGTGGATGGGAATTTTCAAGGCAAAGACTTGGAATTAAGGATAATTAGTAGGGATGGAGTGCCAAGTGTCTGTGTTTGTGGATGTGTACTGCAATCAAAGTTGAGACAACATTGGAAAAAATGCGTCCACAAAAGAGGGTAGACGGTCAGAGGATGATGTGATGGGTTGTTGTCTTGTGTTTTATTTCATCCACATGAGGGAGACATTTTATGGAGATAGTCGGCACCTTCTAGGGGATCACTGTTGTCAAGTCGGTGACAATTGTTGGTCACCTCTTTTGAAAGTGTGTTGCATTCTGGGGCTAAAACATTTCTGACGTGGGTCTATATGTCGACTGCATGAACTTGACAAAAATCATGTGATCAAAGGTAATGAAGTTTCTGCAGTTGCTCTTCACCAACCTCCTCCTGCATCCATCACCTGCATTGTGGGCGGCTCTATTGTCAACCAATCATTAGTGTTTTTGTTCGACCCATGCAAATGTGACCAAAAACATGACTGAAACAGGAACCAACTTGCTAAAATTCATATGTAGCCTACAGTGCATAAATTAATGATGTGATTGAGGCTCTCATTTATTGATTGTATAATGTACACTAATTATTTCAGTTTGTGAATGGGTGTTGGAGACGTGTTTTTTTGACATTATAAAGGAAACCTTTTATAAACAATGGCAACACTGCCATGGTGATCTGAGCCTTACTGTTGGAAAACAACATTAGTATCCGACTTTCGGTTGTCGCAGATGCACCTCTCCTGACTTTACTTCTTGACTTTGGTCTACAGTCAGTTGCTTTAGCCCTGCCACTCAAACCAGCCCTACTATATGTTTGCCTCTGAAAAATTAAAGACTCAGATCATCAAAAGCATATGTGTGTGGTGTGTTTGCATAATGTGAGTGTTTAATTGGCGTCTGTCTGAATTCAGAATTTGTCCAAGATGTCCTATGTGCAAATGAAACTGTTAATCATCTAATGTTGCTATGCTGAATGAAAAGAAGGCTGTGTAAAATAATGGTGCCTAACTGCTCATATAGCCTCTAATCTTCAAATGAACCAAGTGAATCTTGTACAAGCAATAATTTAAATCGATCAATGAAGTGCCAAGACAAAATGTGTTTCCTACTTTAGAGCAGGGGTGTCAAACTCATTCCATGGAGGGCCTAGTGTCTGTAGGTTTTTGTTTTTTCCTTTCAATTAAGACCTAGACAACTACTGTAGGTGAGCGGAGTAATTAGTGGCCTTAATTCAGCAATCAAGTACAAGGAAGGAACGAAAACCCACAGACACTCGGCCCTCCGTGTAATGACTTTGAAGTGTGCTTTAGAGTAAGGGCTGTCAAACCTGTCAGGAACTCAATTAGAGAATCAACCACACCTGAGTAAATTTCTGAATTCCAAATCAACCCCTAGCCCCTACACCTACCACTTAGTCACCTATGGGCATTTGAAACGATCAGATAGGTTAAAGCAATATGGTAATTGCTTCACCTTGCCTTCTGATAGGCTGGATACAATTGTGGCCATATTGCTTATCCCTATTCAATCTTTTCTGATTAACAGAAGTGTTTAGGCCAGGGTGTAGGATTTAGGGGTCAATTTGGAAATAGAAATGTAATGTAGTTCAGTGGCTGACAGCTGTCCTTAATTACCAACGACATTAGAAGGGTCTGGGATTCCTTTAAAAGGAGCAACCAAAAGTCTGGCAAATATAGCAAAAGGGATATTCTGGTAGGACGTATGCCTACCATTAGTTCTGAATACTGGTGAGGTTTGAGGGCAGAATGGCCGTGATGATTAGAATTGCTTTCAGGTATGTTTTTAAGTCTTGATTTAGTTTGTTTCCCTTGTCCTTCAGGTAGCTATGTTTATAACATACATTATTTTTCCTAAAGAGTTTCTTGGCTTTGTTGCCTGCTAATTGGAGGGATAACGTGTTCTACATCAGAAGGTGAGTTCATTTCAAATAACGGCTACGTAGTTCCATAACCTTAAGGCTGGCATTTATATTATTATTTTTTTTTACATAGGTGATTGGTCTCCTGCACTGGGTTCTAATGCAGCATGGCTCTATGCAGGATCACTTAGGTCTCCAGGATATGGCAATTATAAGTCTCCAACAGCTCAAATGAGAGCGCAACAGAAACATCCGGCCTCCATCCTGCGGAAGGAACTGGCCCCCATGTGCCAGCAACCTCAGCAAATGAGATATCAAGCTCAAATGCCCCAGAATCAACAAGGCACTGAACTTCAGAAGCAACTGACTGCCATGAACCAGCAAGTGTGGCATCCAGCTCAAATGCCCGTGCAGCAGAAGCAACCGACCGCTGTGCCCCAGCAAGTGTGGCATCCAGCTCAAATGCCCCTGCAGCAGAAGCAACCGACCGCTGTGCCCCAGCAAGTGTGGCATCCAGCTCAAATTCCCCTGCAGCAGAAGCAACCGACCGCCGTGTGGCATCCAGCTCATATGCCCCTGCAGCAGAAGCAACCGACCGCCGTGCCCCAGCAAGTGTGGCATCCAGCTCAAATGCCCCTGCAGCAGAAGCAACCGACCGCCGTGCCCCAGCAAGTGTGGCATCCAGCTCAAATGCCCCTGCAGCAGAAGCAACCGACCGCCGTGCCCCAGCAAGTGTGGCATCCAGCTCAAATGCCCCTGCAGCAGAAGCAACCGACCGCCGTGCCCCAGCAAGTGTGGCATCCAGCTCAAATGCCCCTGCAGCAGAAGCAACCGACCGCCGTGCCCCAGCAAGTGTGGCATCCAGCTCAAATGCCCCTGCAGCAGAAGCAACCGACCGCCGTGCCCCAGCAAGTGTGGCATCCAGCTCAAATGCCCCTGCAGCAGAAGCAACCGACCGCCGTGCCCCAGCAAGTGTGGCATCCAGCTCAAATGCCCCTGCAGCAGAAGCAACCGACCGCCGTGCCCCAGCAAGTGTGGCATCCAGCTCAAATGCCCCTGCAGCAGAAGCAACCGACCGCCGTGCCCCAGCAAGTGTGGCATCCAGCTCAAATGCCCCTGCAGCAGAAGCAACCGACCGCCGTGCCCCAGCAAGTGTGGCATCCAGCTCAAATGCCCCTGCAGCAGAAGCAACCGACCGCCGTGCCCCAGCAAGTGTGGCATCCAGCTCAAATGCCCCTGCAGCAGAAGCAACCGACCGCCGTGCCCCAGCAAGTGTGGCATCCAGCTCAAATGCCCCTGCAGCAGAAGCAACCGACCGCTGTGCCCCAGCAAGTGTGGCATCCAGCTCAAATGCCCCTGCAGCAGAAGCAACCGACCGCCGTGCCCCAGCAAGTGTGGCATCCAGCTCAAATGCCCCTGCAGCAGAAGCAACCGACCGCCGTGCCCCAGCAAGTGTGGCATCCAGCTCAAATGCCCCTGCAGCAGAAGCAACCGACCGCCGTGCCCCAGCAAGTGTGGCATCCAGCTCAAATGCCCCTGCAGCAGAAGCAACCGACCGCCGTGCCCCAGCAAGTGTGGCATCCAGCTCAAATGCCCCTGCAGCAGAAGCAACCGACCGCCGTGCCCCAGCAAGTGTGGCATCCAGCTCAAATGCCCCTGCAGCAGAAGCAACCGACCGCCGTGCCCCAGCAAGTGTGGCATCCAGCTCAAATGCCCCTGCAGCAGAAGCAACCGACCGCCGTGCCCCAGCAAGTGTGGCATCCAGCTCAAATGCCCCTGCAGCAGAAGCAACCGACCGCCGTGCCCCAGCAAGTGTGGCATCCAGCTCAAATGCCCCTGCAGCAGAAGCAACCGACCGCCGTGCCCCAGCAAGTGTGGCATCCAGCTCAAATGCCCCTGCAGCAGAAGCAACCGACCGCCGTGCCCCAGCAAGTGTGGCATCCAGCTCAAATGCCCCTGCAGCAGAAGCAACCGACCGCCGTGCCCCAGCAAGTGTGGCATCCAGCTCAAATGCCCCTGCAGCAGAAGCAACCGACCGCCGTGCCCCAGCAAGTGTGGCATCCAGCTCAAATGCCCCTGCAGCAGAAGCAACCGACCGCTGTGCCCCAGCAAGTGTGGCATCCAGCTCAAATGCCCCTGCAGCAGAAGCAACCGACCGCCGTGCCCCAGCAAGTGTGGCATCCAGCTCAAATGCCCCTGCAGCAGAAGCAACCGACCGCCGTGCCCCAGCAAGTGTGGCATCCAGCTCAAATGCCCCTGCAGCAGAAGCAACCGACCGCCGTGCCCCAGCAAGTGTGGCATCCAGCTCAAATGCCCCTGCAGCAGAAGCAACCGACCGCCGTGCCCCAGCAAGCGTGGCATCCAGCTCAAATGCCCGTGCAGCAGAAGCAACCGACCGCCGTGCCCCAGCAAGTGTGGATTTCAGCTCAAATGCCCGTGCAGCAGAAGCAACCGACCGCTGTGCCCCAGCAAGTGTGGCATCCAGCTCAAATGCCCCTGCAGCAGAAGCAACCGCCCACTGAACCTCAGAAGCTGACGTCTGTGCCCCAGCAAGTGTCGTATCGATCTAAAATGCTCCAGCAGCAAAATCATCTGGCTGCCATGCCACAGATGCCTCTTCTCATGTGGCATCCAGCTCAATTTCCCCAGCAGGAGCTGGCCGTCGAACCCCAGCAGCAGGAGCTGGCCGTCGAACCCCAGCAGCAGCAGGAGCTGGCCGTCGAACCCCAGCAGCAGCAGGAGCTGGCCGTCGAACCCCAGCAGCAGCAGGAGCTGGCCGTCGAACCCCAGCAGCAGCAGGAGCTGGCCGTCGAACCCCAGCAGCAGCAGGAGCTGGCCGTCGAACCCCAGCAGCAGCAGGAGCTGGCCGTCGAACCCCAGCAGCAGCAGGAGCTGGCCGTCGAACCCCAGCAGCAGCAGGAGCTGGCCGTCGAACGCCAGCAGCAGCAGGAGCTGGCCGTCGAACGCCAGCAGCAGCAGGAGCTGGCCGTCGAACCCCAGCAGCAGCAGGAGCTGGCCGTCGAACCCCAGCAGCAGCAGGAGCTGGCCGTCGAACCCCAGCAGCAGCAGGAGCTGGCCGTCGAACCCCAGCAGCAGCAGGAGCTGGCCGTCGAACCCCAGCAGCAGCAGGAGCTGGCCGTCGATCCCCAGCAGCAGCAGGAGCTGGCCGTCGATCCCCAGCAGCAGCAGGAGCTGGCCGTCGAACCCCAGCAGGAGCTTGCCGTCGATTCCCAGCAGCAGGAGCTGGCCGTCGAACCCCAACAAGTGAGGTATCCAGCTCAAATGCCCCAGCAGCAACCGAACCACATTCCTCAGCAAGAATGGCATGTAGCTCACATGCCCCTGCAGCAGAAGCAACTGGCCACTGAGCCTCAGCAGAAGGAACTGACCGCCATGCCCCAGCAAGTGTGGTATCGAGCTAAAACGCTCCAGCAGTATAATCATTTGGCCGCCATGCCACAGAAGCAACAGGCCTCCATTCCCCAGCAGCCTCCGCTCGTGTGGCATCCAGCTTATTTTCCCCAGCAGCAGAAGGAACTGGCCGTCGAACCCCAGCAGCAGAAGGAACTGGCCGTCGAACCCCAGCAAGTGAGGTATCCAGCTCAAATGCCCCAGCAGCAACCGAACCCCATTCCTCAGCAATTATGGCATGTAGCCCAAATGCCCCAGCAGCAACTGGTCCCAATGTCTCAGCAGAAGCACTACGAAAGCACTGAAGATGGCGCCTCTAGTAGTTCTCAGTTCCAAATCAGTTCCAAATCGCACTACGAGAATGGCAGAACTGTGTTCTCCCAAACCCCCTACACTCATAGGGAAGCTATGCCTGTTGACAGTGGAAATGCTCCCAATGATAGTGATGTTGGCATATTTGAACCAAGCACATACCCACCACTAGTAAAGGATCCTACAAGGTAACATACAACTTTAATTTGGTTTTAACTTTGCTCTCTGAATTTGAAATCCTTTGTACTAACCATGTATCTGCCAACAGGAAAATCTAATGGTGGATTCATCCTTCAGCAGCTGATGGTGAGACTTTTTTTTGTTGTCAAATTGATGACATAAGATTCTGTTGCTGACACTGTTCTAATTTCTTTCAGGTTTCAGTCATGCTTTTGTTCTGACCAGGAAGTTGCCGTGTTCTTGCTACTCTTGCATGATTGAATCAATAAACAATTTTACTTTCCAATATCTAGTGTCTTTGCAGTACTGAGGGTACTCTTGTGCTTGCTGATTTCAAACAGATGGTGTGGGTTACCAGTACAGTTGGCAGTAAAATAATGTGGTTCATTCTTCAAATAGCGGGTTTTTACCTTTGCTACTGGTTGTTCAAATTCCAAGTTTGGCTCTACATTAGTGTTGTCAAGTGGTGAAATGTCAGACCTTCCTCATGTTCATACTTTTGTATGTTGACACCCCTTCAAATTACTGGATTTGGCATTTCGGCCACCCGTTGCTGAAGCGTATAAAATCGAGCACACAGCCATGCAATCTCCATATTCAAACATTGGCAGTAGAAGGGCCTTGATGAGCTCTCACTTTCAATGTGGCACAGTCATAGGATGACACTTTTCCAAGTCAGTTTAGCATATTTCCACCCTGCTAAAGCATCCCCGGTCAAGTAAGTCCTTAATGTGATAGGCCACACAACAGGGCTGTAGCGTGTAGTCATCGGTCCTCGGTTGCAACACTTAACGTTCCAAACCGCCTCTGGATGCACTGTTAGCACCAGAACTGTTCAGGTGCTTCATGAAGCGTGTTTCGATGAACAGCTGCACACGAGACTAATCACTCCATCTGGCAGGACAAATCTGGGTTTCACTAATGCCAGGAGAACGCTACCTGCCCGACTGCATTGTGCCAACTTAAGTTAGTTGGTGGAATAAATGTCTGGGGCTGTTTATGATGGTTTGGGCTGGCCCCTTAGTTCCAGGTAAGGGAAGTCTTAACGCTACAGCATACAATAACATTGTAGACAATGCTGTGCTTCCAACTTTGTGACAACAGTTTGGGGGAAGGACCTTTCCTGTTTCTGTATGACAGTGCACAATGCAAGGTCCATACAGAAACGGTTTGCGATATGTGTAACAATTTGACAGGCCTGGAAAGAGCCTTGAACTCATCCCTATCGAACACCTTTGGCATGAATTGGAATGCCGACTGCGAGCCAGGCCTAATCAACCAACATCAGTTTCTGACCTCCTACTGTTGTGGCTGAATGAAAGCAAGTCCCCACAGATGTTCAAACATCTAGTGGAACGCCTTCCCAGAAGAGTGAAGGCTTTTATAGCTGCAATTGAGGGAGCATACTCCATATTAATGCCCATGATTTTGAAATAGATGTTCAACAAGCTGATGTCCATAACTTTGGTCATGTAGTGCACTTTAGTTGTATTTATGTAGGCATGCATTGTACACGGTGTTAACAATCCAGACTTATTCTTCAACATCAATCTGAGCCTTAGGGAGAGTACTACGCTACGATATGGAATTGTTTTAAACGTTCATACCATGATCAATTAATGTATGAATTTTTGGGACACTTCAGGTATCAACATTTTATCACAATGTTTTGATAAAATATAGAATTTTGCCTTTGCTACTATAGCCCACAGTAACACATTGAATAATGCCTTTTTATAGATGGCAAAGTTTTGTAGTTTCTCATATCTAGGTGGTGGCACATATTCAACCCTTTGTCACATTTTGCCACATACTGTATGTCCGAAACCAGATGGTGAGTAATATATGGAATTAAGTAGTAACCAAAACAAGTGTTAAACAAATCAAAATATTCTCATTCTTCAAAGTAGCCACCCTTTGCCTTGACAGCTTTGCACACTCTTGGCATTCTCTCAACCAGCTTCATGAGGTAGTCACTTGGAATGCATTTCAATTAGAGTGACCCAGCACCTTTTTTTTTTATGCCAGCTCAAGTGGGCTTTCCACTTTCCTTATGTATTTATTTAGTAATGGTGATAACATAATCACTCCGGACAGACAATTAAAAACTCATTAGTTAAATGTTGCAGCAGCCTAGGCTACTCCTAAACAGAGATCTGACATGCTGTATGGGATGAAAACGAGATGATTTTTCAGTCTGATCATGTAGGCTAATAATAGCAGCTGCGTACAGCCTATGCGCCATGTCCATCTGGTCAGGGTAAACAAATTGGTAACGTTATGTATTTATAGTCCATTTGTGTGTCAGGAGAAAATGTGATTAAATTTGGTTTACATTCAAACTTGGGCTGGCCAGGCTGCCTATACGTTTTCAATCCAAAATGAGTAACTGGAATGAATCAACATAATAGTGATGACAGATGTGAGTTAATGTTTTATTAGGCTTACCGTTGCATAGCTCTGCATGATGCAAACAGGGCTGGCCCTCCCATTAGGCAAGGTTATGCGGCCGTCTTTTTGGCAATTGGCTGCCACCCTCCGGTGCCCCTGATCCGCTTCTAAACCGCCCGCACCCCAGCCATCAGCTCATAGCCATTGCTGCAGTTCCCGCCCCCACCCTTTTTTCTCCTCTCCCGAAGTTCACTCTTACTATCTTTGGTAGCTATGGTGATGTGTGTGTTTTATATGGGATTATCCAACTGTGAAACATTAATAAATTGGAATTTGCCAATTCAATTATTGTATTGTCTTTTTGTTTGTGAGACGAAGACGGTTGGTGATTAAGGCAGTAGCCTACACTATCCTGTTAACGTTAGCTAGCTCATACTAGTAGATATCATCAGCTAAAAGTAAGCTACAGAGATTTGAAACAAATGTATAAAAGCGAATAAAAAAAAAATGAATGAGAAAAGAGGCACAATCTCTAAACCAAAGAAATTCGCTGCTGAAATTGATCAGCGTGCAGCAATGTCCATCAGCCGGTATAGAGAACGACAAGCCTCCGGGGACAGGCGTTCATTCGCCGAGAGGGACGAGCCCCCTTTCGCTGGTTCTAGCAGTGAAGAGGGCGAACCGGAGGAGCCATCCACTTCCACCAATGATGAGAGCTCACTGGGTGAACAAGAACGGGTGGCCACACCTCCAAACAATGCTGGCGGAGACCCTACTATCTTGGACCCTGACTCAGATTCGTCGCACCCCATCCCCGATGACAGTCGTGCTGCTGCTAAATCTGACTCCCAGACAAAAAACATAAAAGATCCCTGTGATTGGCCAAAATATATGAATGGATCTTTACGGGATATGTTAGTGCAGGCTGGGCCACATCAGGATAAGGAGGGGAATTTCCCAAGAGATGAGGGGCAACGAAAATGTTCGGTGGCCCACTACAATAGGAGGATGGTGAACGGGGAGCGAGTGGAGAGACCATGGCCTGTCTATTCCAAGCAAAACCATGCAGCCTTCTGTTTTTGCTGCAAACTATTTTCACACTAGTGCAAATCTGCGCTGGTCAGGGATGGAACCAAGGACTGGAAAATTCTGTGCCACCGCCTCAGCTCGCATGAGAAGTCGCATGACCACCTAGATAGTTTCCAGAGGTGGAAGGAGCTGGAGATCAGGCTGCTGTACTGTACAAGCAAACTATCGATGCCCAAGCCCAACGGGCTATTGACGGAGAGACTACCAACTGGCACCAGCTGCTACAGAGGCTCATACACCTGATACTATTAATGGCCACCCAGAATATTGCGCTATGTGGGACCACCGACTGGCTGAACAAGCCAAATAATGGGAACATTCTGAAGTTTGTGGAAATGCTGGGTATCTTTGATGGAATCATGAAGAAGCATGTAAGGAGAGAACAGCCCAAAGACACACGTGTGAACTACCTTGGTAAAAGAATCCAGAACGAAATCATTGACATGCTGGCAGAAGAGTTCCAGCAGACAGTGTGCAGTGAGCTAAAAGCAGCCAGATATGTTTCTATAATTTTGGTCTGCACACCAGACAAGAGCAAAACAGATCAGATGACTACAGTGGTGCATTTTGTTTCAACCGAGGATGATGGGTCAATGCGCACGAGAGAGCACTTCCTGGAGTTTAGTGAACTACTTGACGCAACGGGGCGGGCATGACAGAGTTGCTCATCTCCAAACTACAGAAACATGGCATCGCCATCATGAACATGAGAGGGCAGGGGTATGACAACGGGGCAAATATGCAGGGGAGGCACAGCGGAGTTCAAAAGAGAGTGCATAATATCAATACAAGGGCATTTTTTTGTGCCATGGAGCACGCACTCACTGAATCTGGTTCTCTCTGATGCATTATCGTGTTGCTTGTAGGCAGCTGAGTTTTTTAACACCATCCAAGAGATTTAGACATTTTTATCTGGAGCTACACACAGCTGTGACGTGCTGAAAGAGCACGTGAAAGATGGACTCCCCTCAGCACCATGAGATGGGAGAGCCGGGTGGAGGCTGTGAAACCTGTGCAATACCAACTCGGGAAGAATTATGATGCCCTGTGCTAAAACAAGGTTGGAGGCAAACAGCATTGCCGCCAAGATGAACAAATTTGGCTTCATGCGCGCAGTGGTCGTTTGGTATGACACATTGTTCAAAGTGAAAATCACCAGAAAGAGTTTGCAGGTGGTGAGTTTGAACCTTTCACAAGCAGTGGCTCAACTGAACTCAACCAGGGTATTCCTCCAAGACTACCACTCCGATGCAGCTTTCGCTGGCGCATTAGCAAGCGCAAATGTGTTGGCAGAGGAGATGTGTATCGTGCCCTGTTTCCGAGTGCAGCCCATTGGCCGTCCCAGGAAGAAGAGGAGTCTGTTTGGCTACGAGGGAGAGGATGAGCCTGTGACTGACCCTCAGCAGAAATTCGAAGTACATTTCTTTAATCAGTTTCTTGATTCTGCTATTCAGTCCGTCAACGAGGGCTTTACGCAGCTCGAAGAGCACAGCAGTGTTTTCAGCATCCTGTACAACACCCCACCGTCAAGGACATGGACACTGTAGTGCTTACCAGGGACTCCGCAACACTCGAGAGGGCCCTTACGTACGGGGATTCCAGGGACATCGACACAAAAGAGCTGTGTAATGAGCTCAAAGTCTTGAACAGGAGACTGGTCAGTGAGGCAAAACCACTCGACGCACTGGAGTATATATCCAGACACCAAATGGCCTCCTTGTATCTCAATGCCTATGTTGCCCTGAGAGTTCTTCACACTCCCCGTGACAGTGGCAAGGGGAGAGCACACATTCTCCAAGCACAAACTACCTGAACTCTACTATGAATCAAGAGACTCAATGGACTCGCCACCATATCAATTGATCATGAATTGTCTTACAAAATCAACCTCCAACAAGCAGTGCATGCGTTTGCTTCCAGGATGGCCATGTGAGTCAACTTGTCTTGAAGGGAAGCGTTGTTCATACACTCATATTCATTCTATCACTGAGTCATTTATTAAGATTCATTATTTATCGCCTGTTTACTTTGTATACATATATTTTCAAATAGAGAGAGATTAGGATGTAGTCTCTCTCTGTCTCTCTCTCTTCCTGTCTCTCGCTCTCTCTTCCTTTGTCGCTCTCTCTCTCACACTCACTCTCTCCATTTGATTTCAGGACCATGGACAGCTAGAAAGAAAACATCACTGACTGCAATGTAGCTCAACAGCAGAGGAAAGAGGCCACTCTATGCGGGCCACAAATTAAAGAAATGCTGAAACTGATGTTGGACAATCAAATTCAATATGTAAATAAAATACATTTGTTAAGGCTGGGTCATTGACATGAAGCTTATTTTACACTGCTCCAACAAATGAGGCACTTGCTTCCAAAGCTCAAATGATCTGACTCTTTTTTACAGTTCTACAGGAATATTAAATGATATGTTAAATAAAAGTGTAATTTTATTGTGTCGTGGCATGTGTGATAACAGGTGGCATATTTTTTAGTAAATAACTCGGTTTCCTCATATAGGCAGTTGGCTGCATAGTGATTGCAACATTGTAACTTTCCGGTAAGGGACCTCCTATATGTGCACTCGAGCACCAATCATCGAATTACATAACTGGAGCCTATTTCTTCCTATTTAAAAAAATAAGTGGTGAGCCTACCTGTTTGACAGACGTAATTGTGCTATCCATAGATGTCGGTATAGCCAAATCCTCTAATACTGTCGCATGTACTCCTTAAATACCTCCGTGAAGGGTTTGGTGTATTTGGTTAAAACCAGGGCTCGAATTGAGTGAGGGTATCCCATACCCTTTGTTAAAGAAAAGTGTAACTACTGTTTGCTTTAAATGTAGAAAGTAACTACATACAAGGAATCCAGATTATATAAAGCGTTCTATAACAATGCTTAACTCTGTGATACCTTATGGTAGAAACAAGCTTTCAAATGCCTGCAAAAGAGGTGACTCCGATGCATATGAGGATGTATTGATTCCTCTCTATGCCATTCTGAAGCTGAGCTGCAGCCTATAATATTATTCCATGAGTCTGTTATATCTGGAGTACCTCTCCTGTCTTATCTGGTGTCCTGTGTGAATTTAAGTATGCTCTCTCTAATTCTCTCTTTCTCTCTCTCTCTCGGAGGACCTGAGCCCTAGGACCATGCCTCAGGACTACCTGGCATGATGACTCCTTGCTGTCCCCAGTCCACCTGGCCGTGCTGCTGCTCCAGTTTCAACTGTTCTGCATGCGGCTATGGATCCCAGACCTGCTGTTTCCAACTCTTCAGAGACAGCAGGAACGGTAGAGATACTCTTAATTATCAGCTCTGAAAAGCCAACTGACATTTACTCCTGAGGTGCTGAATTGTTGCACCCTCGACAACTACTGTGATTATTATTATTTGACCATGCTGGTCATTTATGAACATCTTGGCCATGTTCTGTTATAATCTCCACCCGGCACAGCCAGAAGAGGACTGGCCACCCCTCATAGCCTGGTTCCTCTCTAGGTTTCTTCCTAGGTTTTGGCCTTTCTAGGGAGTTTCTCCTAGCCACCGTGCTTCTACACCTGCATTGCTTGCTGTTTGGGGTTTTAGGCTGGGTTTCTGTACAGCACTTTGAGATATCAGCTGATGTAAGAAGGGCTATATAAATAAATGTGATTTGATGACAAAGTTTTACCTGCACCTGTATGCAGACGATACAGTTGTGTGCTCTATCGCCCGCCCTGCTGATCATGCTCTATCTGAACTACATTACGCTTTCATTATTTTGCAGAAAACCTTTATTTCCCTTAAATTATTATTGAATACATGGAAAACTAAGTATATGTTGTTTTCTAGAGTACACAAAAATGATGTAGTTCAGTGTACGTACCTAGTACGGTGTATCAGTATATACGTTAAGTTATCTTTTTAAAAAACATATTGATGAGTTAGTTAATTAAGACGCTGAATATAAAAAGGGGCTTCTTCTATAGAAATAGGTCAGGCCTCTTGCTTTATAGTACAAAGCAGATAATTCAATCAATGTTCTTACTGGTCCTAGACTATTGCAAAATCATCTATATGAATGCAGCTGCCACTTCATTAAAGCCTTTAGATGCATTTGACCCTAGAGCACTTTGTTTTATTATGGGTGCAGGTTCAGTACACATCCCTGCATTCTCTATCGTAAAGTAGGCGACCCTCTTTGAGGTCACGTAGGTCAATTCGTTGCTCTCTTTGCCTTTATAAAGCTCTTTCACATACTGTAAACTCCCTCTGTAGCTAACAGTTACAATAACCATTAGATGTACGAGTCAGAGTTATCATACACAGTGTCAGGGATTGCTAACTCTGGAAATTCCTTTGGTCTGTACAGAGTTCGGTAAATCAGCTCTTTGCCCCTTACTTGTGGAATAATCTCCAAGCTTCTCTAAACATTGATGTTTTGGTGTCTCTAGGTTAATTCAGACTGCTGAATGAGGCCTGTTACAACTTACTTAGAAAACCTTTAAAGGCGTTTGTGAAACCATTCAGTCATGGATGTATGTAAACATATCTAATACATATTGCTTGTTACAGAAGACTACTGTTGTACATTGAATAGCCATTCATCACTGTTACACCTTCTTGATGTGATGGTTCTCTATGTCTGGACATGTTTATAATCCACATAGTGTGAATAGTGGTTTCCAAGAAGTTATTACCACCCTGAACCTGAATTTGAAATTGTCCTTTATGATCTTTCTTACCACTATAACTTTGGGGTTCTAATCCCCCTCTTTCAAAATCCCCACTGTGAACAAATCTTTAACATTCATGATCCTTCACTATATTTATCCCTAAACCTCCCACAAGAACTATTGTCTATTGCTATTCTCAATGACCTTACTGGCTCATGCTTTGCTTTGGTCATGTGTTCTCTTGTGGGTCTATGATTTTAATTACAATATAGAAATGATGTTCTTGGCTCAATTACTAAAAAGTGCATGTGGTCCCACCCCTCCCATGTGTTCCCAGGTACATATTTGGGAGCCCATATTCATTCAGGATGTAAGGCTTACTAGTTATGGCAAATGTTAGGAAAACTTGGTTGTTGTAACAAAACAAAAAACAAAACAGCAACGTTTTATACTTTGACCAAATCTTTTCACATACGTTTTATTTGGGTCTTTTTCATTTACTACGTTGATTGGCTCCAGCCCTTGGAAGCTCGGTGCATGTACAAAGAAAAATAACACAATTCAACAATTGATGGATGGTGACTAAAATAATGACATTGCCAGTAGTCATGTTAAGGTTTTCAATGTTTTATTGGTGGAGTTTATGGATTTGCATGTGGCTGTGCATTATATGGTGTCGGCATAGGAAAGAGGATCTGATCATGCCTATTGGTATTCTTGATCAAGTCTTGATCCAAAAAGACACACAACTGTTATGGGGTTAATTCCACATCTGCTTGCATTGCTTGGTAGTGTATTATCATGGTATGAGACAACATAAATAATACAATTTAAGTTAAGTAAAAATAAACGATATTATCCTAAATTGAGAGATGAATAAAAAATGTGTTATCACATCAACATCAAAATCTTTCAGAATGTACCTGTTTTCAGTATAGAATGACATGTATACAGAATATATTACAACTCTTTATGTTTTGTCTTAATGACTGTTCTTTAGTAAATAGGAAACTCAACAGTGTGTTAGTCCGAGAAACATTAACTAGATAGTTGTTTTATGTTTGTGAAACCTTGAAATGAACACAATGAGAAGTGATTTTGTAACAACAGTTTTGAATGGGTAATTGTATCAAATATATATCATTGTATGTTTGAATTAGCGCTCATATAAACTGTTTTCATCACTGCCTTGTAAACCCATTCTTGTAAGTTGGAGCTACTGTACGTGATTGTCTGGGGCTGCTGTACAGATTTGAGCACTCGCCAAGATGTTGACATTTCTGGGTATGTCTCACCTGTAACATGATAATAGTAAAGATTATGATGGTAATAATAATATTGTTATATTATATTTATAATAATAAAAATCTGTCAATCAACCATATGTCTTTCTTAAAAGCCTTTTTTTGCATCAGCAGTTGTCACAAAGCGTTTTAGAGATACCCAGTCTAAAAATCCAAGACCCATCAATGCATTTGTCGAAGCACAGCATCTAGGAAACACTCCCTAAAGTCATAAACCTAGGATTACAGTTTTTCTCAATTGCTAAAACACTAAAACCCATTGGCTGAACAACGTTCTCAGTTGCCTGGACTCATTTAGCTAATTATGCAGTCTGTTGTCAATACCTTAAACCATTTCACATGGTAAAACACAATTTGCAGATCTCACGTAGACTTTTCAGCAAAACTCTAAACACATTCTCATTCTCAAAACACATTCTGCACTCTAATGCACATGTCATCCATACTGGTAAACACAAGTGGCAACAATCAAATACAAATAGAGAACACATGTCATTGATTGAACACAACCACTCAAAATTGATTTAACATCAGTTTCCACCGAGCTGCTCAGGTAAGGGAATGGTTTAACATCAATGGGCAGTTTATGAACTTGTACCTCCCTCCATACTCGCCTTTCCTGAATCCGATTGAGGATTTTTTCTCCTCTTGGAGATGGAAAGTGTATGATAGACAACCCTACACCAGAGTAAATCTGCTGCAAGCCATGGATTTAGCCTGTGGTGATATAGGTGAGGAATCATGTCAGGTCTGGATACGGCACACAAGAGGCTTCTTCCCCCGTTGCCTCAGGAGGGACAATATTGCTTGTGATGTCGACGAAGTGCTCTGGCCTGACCCAGCCCAAAGACAAGAAGAAGCACATTGATCACATGTTTACTCCTTTGATTTGTGTCCCTTTTAGTATTGTATACTGTAGTACAGTGCATTGTAGGCTGTATACTGTACAATGGACAAATTGTATGGTCCTGAACATTGTGCTTTCCATTTATTACAGTTTTTCCAAATTGCTAAAACACAATTTTGCCAACTAGGCTGGTTTTATCAAAATACTTAACACAATTCACAAAACCACACACCCAAACTGCAAAATACCTCATATATCCTGCAAAATGAAGCACTGCAACCAAAACTACATATAGCATTATCAAAATCAAACGTTTGCACGAAATGGCAGACACTTCATTCATATTACCAGATTTTTGTCAAACCACCTACACACTGTTGGGCATAATGAAAAGCACTCTCATCTTTAGTATGCTTTGCCATAATACTAAAATAGTTCAAATTGTAGAAAATTCTTCAGATGCTGTTGAAACATTTTATTTTTTATTTTTCACCAAACAAGTCAGTGCAACATATGCACAGCAGATATATTTACATTGGACTGAACAAAAATATGCTCACAAAAAAACAGTAAACTGAAAAAGAAAATTGCACAAAAAAAATGTGCAGAAAAAATATATAGAAAAAAAGAGGCAAGAAAAATAATTAGGCAGCATCTTGCCGCACAGCTGGGTTTGGCCACAACGCCTCGTCCACATCACAGCTGGGTCTGGCCACAACGTCTCGTCCACATCACAGCTGGGTTTGGCCACAACGCCTCGTCCACATCACAGCTGGGTCTGGCCACAACGTCTCGTCCACATCACAGCTGGGTTTGGCCACAACGCCTCGTCCACATCACAGCTGGGTCTGGTCACAACGCCTCGTCCACATCACAGCTGGGTTTGGCCACAACGCCTCGTCCACATCACAGCTGAGTCTGGCCACAACGCCTCGTCCACATCACAGCTGGGTCTGGCCACAACGCCTCGTCCACATCACAGGCAATATCTTCCCTTGCCAGACATCGAGGGAAGAAGCGCCTTGAGTGCCTTATCCATCCCTGAATCGCACCCACATCAATCTCATCACATGCCTCTTCCATAGCCTACACAAGAGGCATGTGCACAAAGGGCTGCTGGTCGTATACCTTCCACCGCCATGCCGAAAATAACTATTCTATGGGGTTCAGAAATGGTGAGTATGGTGGGAGGTATTGCACGAGTAATGGTGGGTGGTCAGCAAACCAGTTTTGGACTGGGGCTGCACGACGAAAGCTCACGTTGTTCCATACTACAACGTACCGGGTTCTTTGATGGTCTGCATCATTCATACGCTCTGGTGGTATGAGAATGTTGTGGAGTCTGTCCAGAAATGTGAGAATATGGGCTGTGTTGTATGGTCCAAGGTTGGCATGACGGCGGAGGACACCATGCGTATTGGAGATGGCAGCGCACATTGTGATGTTCCCACCACGTTGGCCAGGAACATCTATAATGGCTCTGTGGCCAATGACGTTTCTCCCCCTTCTTCTGGTCTTTGCTAGGTTGAACCCAGCCTCATCTATAAAGATGAACTCATGTGGGATTGCATGAGCATCCATTTCCAGTACTCCCTGAAAACAAAGAACAAAAGCAGTCAATATGGTGTTATCCAGTACACTGGGAAACAATGTTGCGTGTAGTGTACTGCAGTCAATATTGTACTTTCATCCACATATGCTCGTCTGACCTCTTTGTTTCTTTGAGAGTTTCTCTCAAACGGCACCTTATAAAGCTGTTTCATTCTGATTTGGTTTCGCTTGAGAATGCGAGCCAATGTGGACAGACTGACTCGTTGAATGTTGTTGAATATGGTGTTGTCTTGGATGATGTGGCTTTGAATTTCTCGTAATCTGATTTCATTATTTTCCAAAAACAAGTTTACAATGGCAGCTTCCTGTACCCCGGTTAACATTTGGCCCCTTCCTCCACCATGGTTGCGTCTCTCAGTCCTTTAGAAAAACTAAAATATAGGGCTTGGACAATGCAGCCTAAAGATATTTCCCCCACAGTAGAGTAAATTCTACAGGAAATTTGTGCAGTTAGTGTATGACATCAGCCATTCATGACGTAAACAGGTGTCGCCCAACTGATACACTATGACTTGGGGTGTACTACATAGTGTGAAAGAAATTTTGGTTACATACCTGTACTCCAGTCTAAATGTCCGGATGACACAGGCGACAGTAAAACGGCTCAAGTTGGGCTGCACTCCCTGTCCAGCCTCTCGCATTGTCAGTCCATGGTTGATGACATGATCAACTAAGGTTGCTCTGATTTCATTTGAAAGTTGTTGTCTTCTTTGGCCATGAACTCCTCTACCAGCTCTACCCCTACCTCTCACTCTTCCTCCCCCTCTCATTCTCACCCTCCCTCTTCCTCTTCCTCTCTCTGCAACGGCTTCCATTGTTGTTGTAAAACAAAAGGTGCTCACCTGTGGTCTTTTCATAGTGCTTACTTCCTGATTGAAGTGGTAACAATTAACCATTGAGGTGTTTGGCCAGGTGGCACATGTATTGGCCAATTAGCTCATGTAGTGTCATTTTGAATGGCAGTGTTTTGAAATGGCAAACATGTGACTTTATGTCAGATTGTTGTGTCTTATGCAGAGAACCGTGTGCAGTGCATTTAAAAAGTGCCATTTTGAATTGCAAAATGTGTGTAAAGCAGAAAATGTGTTTAGACTTTTGGAGACTTGAGAAGAGGTTTTGCTCTCTGTGTGTCAGTTTAAATAATTGTGCTGTGCATGTCATTTTAGTGTGTTAGCAATTGGAAAAAACTGTAACAGTACTGACTGCCCAATAGATTTTGACTAAAGGACAAGAATTACAGTATCACAGAGACAAAGGACAAGAATTACAGTATCACAGAGACAAAGGACAAGAATTACAGTATCACAGAGACAAAGAACAAGAATTACAGTATCACAGAGACAAAGGACAAGAATTACAGTATCACAGAGACAAAGGACAAGAATTACAGTATCACAGAGACAAAGGACAAGAATTACAGTATCACAGAGACAAAGGACAAGAATTACAGTATCACAGAGACAAAGGACAAGAATTACAGTATCACAGAGACAAAGGACAAGAATTACAGTATCACAGAGACAAAGGACAATAATTACAGTATCACAGAGACAAAGGACAAGAATTACAGTATCACAGAGACAAAGGACAATAATTACAGTATCACAGAGACAAAGGACAAGAATTACAGTATCACAGAGACAAAGAACAAGAATTACAGTATCACAGAGACAAAGAACAAGAATTACAGTATCACAGAGACAAAGAACAAGAATTACAGTATCACAGAGACAAAGGACAAGAATTACAGTATCACAGAGACAAAGGACAAGAATTACAGTATCACAGAGACAAAGGACAAGAATTACAGTATCACAGAGACAAAGGACAAGAATTACAGTATCACAGAGACAAAGGACAAGAATTACAGTATCACAGAGACAAAGGACAAGAATTACAGTATCACAGAGACAAAGGACAAGAATTACAGTATCACAGAGACAAAGGACAAGAATTACAGTATCACAGAGACAAAGGACAAGAATTACAGTATCACAGAGACAAAGGACAATAATTACAGTATCACAGAGACAAAGGACAAGAATTACAGTATCACAGAGACAAAGGACAAGAATTACAGTATCACAGAGACAAAGGACAATAATTACAGTATCACAGAGACAAAGGACAAGAATTACAGTATCACAGAGACAAAGGACAATAATTACAGTATCACAGAGACAAAGGACAAGAATTACAGTATCACAGAGACAAAGAACAAGAATTACAGTATCACAGAGACAAAGAACAAGAATTACAGTATCACAGAGACAAAGAACAAGAATTACAGTATCACAGAGACAAAGGACAAGAATTACAGTATCACAGAGACAAAGGACAATAATTACAGTATCACAGAGACAAAGGACAAGAATTACAGTATCACAGAGACAAAGGACAAGAATTACAGTATCACAGAGACAAAGGACAAGAATTACAGTATCACAGAGACAAAGGACAAGAATTACAGTATCACAGAGACAAAGGACAAGAATTACAGTATCACAGAGACAAAGGACAAGAATTACAGTATCACAGAGACAAAGAACAAGAATTACAGTATCACAGAGACAAAGGACAAGAATTACAGTATCACAGAGACAAAGGACACGTTTGTGAGATGCAGGGTACAGTACTGTAAAAATAGGGGTACAAGGAGGAGGAAGAACAAAAAACTAAATTGCAAAGAGCAAAGCAGAGTAGTAATTTCAGATCAATTTTGAGCTACTATGATAGAACATGTTTTCGTTCATCAAAAGACAATGACGGAAAAAATAAGAATTTTTTTTAGATTAAAAATGTACTTCTCCCTGAGAATTGTATGTTTTGAACAATGTGTTTTCTATTTTTCGGTGTATTGTTTACTGACTGCTTGAGAGTGTATATCATTTTGATCACTTTGTTTATGATTTGAGAGCAGTGTTTGATTTTGAACACAGGTACAACTGTTTTGAGGCGAATGTTTCATTTTGCGAGAGGAGTCAGAGGTTATGTAAATAGTGCTTGAAGATGAGGTTTTGGCTTTAATGTTTTCAGGAAATGGAGCAAGGTTTCAGAAATTGTGTTTTAGCAATTGAGAAAAACTGTAATAATTCCCTAAAAATTGGATGTCATTGTCTTTAATAACTGTTGCAATACAAAACATTGAAACCTTGTTAAATATTTGTTACTTTGGTATATATTGAGTGAAATGTTAAATGGTGGACTGCCGTGTACCTGCTGGGGACCAAAATATTATTTCAAGACATTCTTTGAGGATGATTCTATGACAAATACAAAGGACCAAAATATTATTCACTGAAATTCACTTGGGCTAAGTGGCAATTTGAATCTCAAAAACAGACTTCAATAGTATATCACTGTAGTGAGTGTTATTAGACTCGAACATTCTCTCTCCCTCTCTGTCTGCCCCCTCTCTCTCGCCATCTCTTTCCCTCTCTCTCTCAGACTCCCTCAGAGGAGACTTTTGGCTACAAGGAGTTTGTGGAGGCAGCTAAGACTGTGAAGCATATCCCTGTGGCTCTGTGCAGCGATAAGGAGGCATGGGCCAAACTCAGCATCATGTCTGACACTATCGCCATCTTCAGAAAGGTAAACTACTACACCACACCTTTCACTTTGTCCATCAGAAATCCCCTGCTTGGCTTCCGTTACAACAACTTTGACAACAAATGTATGAGAAAATATCAACTGAAAAATGTGATCTATGTGTGTGTGTTCAGGCAGATAACCACCAAGACAACCTTCAGCTCTCTGAGACCAAGAAAGTGGAGGCGGACGGCCTTGCTCGCTTTATCACCATGAACGAGCTTCGCTACATCACCGAGTACAACCAAGTGGTAGTCACTGACCACAGCACTGTTCATCTACACCTTACACACTACTCTATACAACAGCACCTATTAACAGTTATACCAGCCTTGTCATGATTACACCTTGCCATCACATCTTTGTATTATTAGCCTTTCATGTTCAGTCATATAACCAGACTATACCTACAGACAGTTAATGTACTGTCACATGCCTCTGTTGATATCTATTTCCTATAGCTCTCTCTCTCTCCTCTCCTCTCAGACAGCAGTGGGTCTGTTCCAGTCTGAGGTGAAGGCACACCTCCTGCTCTTCATCAACAGGGGGAGTGGTGACTATAAAGAGCTCAAGGACCGACTAGGAGCTCTGGCCCCAGAATTTGTTGGCGAGGTGAGAGCAGGCAAGCAGCAACTGGACCTGAAAAGAGCGACTGAACAAAACCTCTGTTATATCGGCCATTTGATTCAAATCTTGAGATAATTTCCCTAATACCCTATTTGGAATCGGTTCTTTTGAATCAACTATTTAATTGAATCTTGAATTTAATATGTAAATTGGATCAATGAAGTCAGATGTTTTGAACTGCTCTGTGAACTGAGAAAAACCTTACCAAATGCGGGAGATAAGGAACTGTCCATCAACAAAATTCATATATATATTGAACTACTCGTCAATAAAATCACAGATTTTAGTTTTAGTTTCTGTTGTCAAACGTATTTGCTACAGTGTGCTCTACTGAATATTACCATGATTTCTTTGTCACAGTTCCTGTTTGTGCTGGTACACGGGGTGAAGTCCAATGAGAAATCTCTGGGCTACTTCGGCCTGACGTCACGTGACCTTCCCCGCGTGGGCATTTACGACCGCGACTCAGATATGAAGTGGCTCATGCCCGAGGGAGAGATCTCCACCGAGCGTGTGCGGGAATTCTGCCAGTCACTCATACTAGGCAATCTCAAGGTCAGAGGTCAAAACAAACCTGAGTTCCAATAGTATTGGTTCTCTTTCAAATGCCTTTGAGGGTTGATTGAGCCTGCCTGGAGTGCCAGATGGACAGGGTTTGCACTTTTTGGACTATTCTATTGGTTCCATTGTGCCAGGCAAGCTCAATTAAGAGCAGGTAAATACGTATTTGAAAGAAAACAAATACTATTTGAACCCATATCTATGGCTGTCACGTTCCTGACCTGTTTTCCTTTGTCTTGTATTTATTTTAGTTGGTCAGGGCGTGAGTTGGGTGGGTTTGTCTATGGTTGATTTTCTATGTTGGGATTTTTGTGTTCGGCCTGGTATGATTCTCAATCAGAGGCAGCTGTCAATCGTTGTCCCCGATTGAGAATCATACTTAGGCAGCCTGGGTTTCACGTGTGTTTTGTGGGTGTTTGTTTCCGTGTTTGTATTCGTTCCACACGGGACTGTTGTCGGTTGTTTCATTTTGTTATTTTGTTTCATGTTTGTGTTCAGTTTCGATTTAATAAATTATCATGAGCACTACCCACTCTGCGTGTTGGTCCGATCCATGCTCCTCCTCGTCTGAGGAGGAGAACGACTATGACGACCGTTACAGAAACACCCACCAAGAAAGGATCAAGCAGAGTGGGGACAGACAGCAGCAGCAGCAGAGACCGAAGACACAGGACTCATGGAGTTGGGAGGAGATCCTGGATGGCAAGGGACCCTGGGCTCAGCCAGGGGAATATCGCCGTCCCAAGGCGGAGTTGGAGGCAGCGAAGGCAGAGAGGCGTTGGTATGAGGAGGCAGCGCGGCGACGCGGTTGGGAGCCCGAGAGTCAGACCCAAAAATTTATTGGGGGGGGCACACGCGGAGTGTGGCAAAGCCGGGTAGGATACCTGAGCCAACTCCCCGTGCTTACCGTGGAGTGAGAGGGCGTCGTACTGGTCAGACACCGTGTTATGCGGTAAAGCGCACGGTGTCCCCAGTACGCGTGCTTAGTCCAGTGCGGGCTATTCCACCTTGCCGCACTGGTCGGGCTAGGTTGGGCATCGAGCCGGGTGTCATGAAGCCGGCCCAACGCATCTGGCCTCCAGTGCGTCTCCTCGGGCCGGCGTACATGGCACCAGCCTTACAAATGGTGTCCCCGGTTTGCCAGCATAGCCCAGTGCGGGTTTTTCCACCTCGCCGCACTGGCAGGGCTACGGGGACCATTCAACCTGGTAAGGTTGGGCAGGCTCGGTGCTCAAGAGCGCGTGCCCTCCTTCACGGTCCGGTTTTTCCGGTGCCACCTCCACGTAACAGTCCTCCGGTGGCAGCCCCCCGCACCAGGCTGTCTCTCCGTCTTCTCTCTCCAGTTGCTCCCACCTGTCCAGCGCTGTCAGAGCCTTCCTCCTCTCCAGCGCAGCCAGTGTCTGAGCTGTCTGCCTGCCCAGCGCTGTCTGAACTGTCTGCCTGCCCAGCGCTGTCTGAACTGTCTGCCTGCCCAGCGCTGTCTGAACTGCCCGTCTGTCCCGAGCCGTCAGAGCTGCCCGTCTGTCCCGAGCCGTCAGAGCTGCCCGTCTGTCCCGAGCCGTCAGAGCTGCCCGTCTGTCCCGAGCCGTCAGAGCTGCCCGTCTGTCCCGAGCCGTCAGAGCTGCCCGTCTGTCCCGAGCCGTCAGAGCCGTCCGCCAGACAGGAGCAGCTAGAGCCTTCCGCCAGACAGGAGCAGCTAGAGCCTTCCGCCAGACAGGAGCCGCTAGAGCCTTCCGCCAGACAGGAGCAGCCAGAGCCTTCCGCCAGACAGGATCCGCCAGAGCCGTCCAGCCAGGACCAGCCAGAGCCGTCCAGCCAGGACCAGCCAGAGCCGTCCAGCCAGGACCAGCCAGAGCCGTCCAGCCAGGACCAGCCAGAGCCGCCAGCCAGCCAGGATCCGCCAGGGCCGCCAGCCAGCCAGGAGCTGCCAGAGCCAGCCAGCCAGGAGCTGCCAGAGCCAGCCAGCCAGGAGCTGCCAGAGCCAGCCAGCCAGGATCCGCCAGAGCCAGCCAGCCAGGATCCGCCAGAGCCAGCCAGCCAGGATCCGCCAGAGCCAGCCAGCCAGGATCCGCCAGAGCCAGCCAGCCAGGATCCGCCAGAGCCAGCCAGCCAGGATCCGCCAGAACCAGCCAGCCAGGATCCGCCAGAGCCAGCCAGCCAGGATCCGCCAGAGCCAGCCAGCCAGGATCCGCCCCTCAGTCCGGTGCTGCCCCTCAGTCCGGTGCTGCCCCTCAGTCCGGGGCTGCCCCTCAGTCCGGGGCTGCCCCTCAGTCCGGAGCTGCCCCTCAGTCCAGAGCTGCCCCTTAATCCAATGGGGTTTATATGGAGGGTGGCCATTGGAAAGAGGCCACGGAAGCGGGGTTTGACTATGGTGGGGTGGGGACCACGACCAGCGCCAGAGCCGCCACCGTGGACAGACGCCCACCCAGACCCTCCCCTAGAGTTTATGCTGGTGCGCCCGGAGTTCGCACCTTAAGGGGGGGGTTATGTCACGTTCCTGACCTGTTTTCCTTTGTCTTGTATTTATTTTAGTTGGTCAGGGCGTGAGTTGGGTGGGTTTGTCTATGGTTGATTTTCTATGTTGGGATTTTTGTGTTCGGCCTGGTATGATTCTCAATCAGAGGCAGCTGTCAATTGTTGTCCCTGATTGAGAATCATACTTAGGCAGCCTGTGTTTCACGTGTGTTTTGTGGGTGTTTGTATTCGTGCCACACGGGACTGTTGTCGGTTGTTTCATTTTGTTATTTTGTTTCATGTTAGTGTTCAGTTTCGATTTAATAAATTATCATAAGCACTACCCACTCTGCGTGTTGGTCCGATCCATGCTCCTCCTCGTCTGAGGAGGAGAACGACTATGACGACCGTTACAATGGCGCAGTATACGTTTCAGTGGCTTTGATAATATGTAGAAAGAGGCAATAAATTATACTGTGTGCCCTCCATTTAATGTATCTATATTGCTTCTCAAAAACTTTTTTCATCTTTTTAGGAGGTGAAGCAGGCAGGAGAACCTGATCCTAAAACGGAGTTGTAAAGTAAACAAATAAATGAATGTAAATAATTAGCTTTGTGACAATAATTGTGTCTTTTTTGGAGTCAGTATTGATTTCTGCCTGAATCTTATGTAGGCTATGTGTGTGCTCTGGTGGGCATGGTGTGTGTTTATGTGAGGGCAAGTCTGCCATCTGCGAGTTGACAACAGCTCAGTGGCTACTCACCACTGAGATTTTGGATGTGATGGTTACAATCACAACTGACTGACCTCAGTAGACTAATAGGGCCTGGAGGATCTAACAGAGAAAGAAGAATTGGAATCTGTCTTCAGAAAAAATAACAGTTGAGGATTTCAAATGCAATCGCAAAGAAACAACAAATACAATAGAATAAGATGCAGTATATTACAATACAATACATATTTGTGTATTTACATGCAAATGCTACATTTAAGTGCAGACCTGTGTTCAAATACATGTACAGGATATTTGAGTGTCTGGTATATAAAACACTTTTTCAAATACACAGCCCAAAACAAGAACTTTTATTTTTGTATTTGAATGGTTATTTGTAAAATCCAAATAGTCTGCCAAATTGTATTATTTGACAGTATTTTCAAATTCTTATGTAAATTCATGAGAGTATATTTGAGTTTTTCAAATGCTTTAAGTGTATTTCCAAATATATAAAAAAAATTCAACTACTTATCTTTTGAAATAAAAAATCAGAATACTTCGAATGTATGAGCAATTAATTTAAATATTTTAAATACAGTGGCAAGAAAAAGTATGTGAGCCGTTTGGAATTACCTGGATTTCTGCATAAATTGGTCATAAAATTGGATCTGATCTTCATCTAAGTCACAACAACAGACAAACACAGTCTGTTTAAACTAATAACACAAACAATTATATGTTGTCATGTCTTTATTGAACTCACCGTGTAAACATTCACAGTATAGGGTGGGGAAAGTATGTGAAATGTTGGATTTAATAACTGGTTGACCCTCCTTTGGCAGCAATAAACTCAACCAAATATTTTCTGTAGACCTGCACAGCGGTCAGGAGGAATTTTTGGATCATTCATCTTTACAAAACTGTTTCAGTTCAGCAATATTCTTAGGATGTCTGGTGTGAACCACTCTCGAGGTCATGCCACAGCGTCTCAATCGGGTTGAGGTCAGGACTCTGACTGGGCCACTCCAGAAGGCGTATTTTCTTCTGTTCAAGCCAAGTCTTGTGTTTTGGGTCATTGTCCTGTTGCGTCGCCCAAATTCTGTTGAGCTTCAACTGGCGGACAGATAGCCTTAAATTCTCCTGCAAAATGTCTTGATAAACTTGGGAATTCATTTTTCTGTCAATGATAGCAAGTTGTCCAGGCCCTGAGGCAGCAAAACAGGCCCAATCCATCATGCTCCCTCCACCATACTTTACAGTTGGGATGAGGTTTTGATGTTGGTGTGCTGTGCCTTTTTTTCTCCACACATAGTGTTATGTGTTCCTTCCAAACAAATCAACTTTAGTTTGAATCCTGACTCCAAATAGCTTTTGGAAAAGTCAATAGCCAAGGGGTTCCCATACTTTTTCCAACCTACACTGTGAATGTTTAAATGATGTATTTAATATAGACAAGAAAAATACAATAATTTGTGTGTTATTAGTTTAAGCACACTGTGTTTGTCTATTGTTGTGACTAAGATGAAGATCAGATAACATTTTATGACTAATTTATGCAGACATCCAGGTAATTCCAAAGGGTTCACATACTTTTTCTTGCCACTGTAGTATTTGAACCCAGATCTGATTAAGTTACGTACAGTTGAAGTCGGAAGTTTACATACACCTTAGCCAAATACATTTAAACTCATTTTTCCACAATTCCTGACATTTAATCCTAGTAAAAAATCCCTGTTTTAGGTCAGTTAGGATCACCACTTTTTTTAAAGAATGTTAAATGTCAGAATAATAGTAGAGAAAATTATTTGTTTCAGCTTTTATTTCTTTCATCACATTCCCAGTGAGTCAGAAGTTTACATACACTCAATTAGTATTTGGTAGCATTGCCTTTAAATTGTTTAACTTGGGTCAAACGTTTCGGGTAGCCTTCCACAAGCTTCCCATAATAGGTTGGGTGCATTTTGGCCCATTCCTCCTGACAGAGCTGGTGTAACTGGGTCAGGTTTGTAGGCCTCCTTGCTCGCATGTGCTTTTTCAGTTCTGCCCACACATTTTCTATAGGATTGAGGTCAGGGCTTTGTGATGGCCACTCCAATACCTTGACTTTGTTGTCCTTAAGCCATTTTGCCAGAATTTGGAAGTATGCTTGGGGTCATTGTCCATTTGGAAGACACATATGCGACGAAGCTTTAACTTCCTGACTGATGTCTTGAGATGGTGCTTCAAAATATCCACATAATTTTCCTACCTCATGATGCCATCTATTTTGGATCAGTTTGTGAGTGGGTGTTGGAGACATGTTTTTTTGACATTATAAAGGAAACCTTTTATAAACAATGGCAACACTGCCATGGTGATCTGACCTTTACTGTTGGAAAACGACATTAGTATCCGACTTTCGGTTGTCGCAGATGCACCTCTCCTGACTTTACTTCTTGACTTTGGTCTACAGTCAGTTGCTTTAGCCTTACCACTCAAAGGAGCCCTACTATATGTTTGCCTCTGAAAAATTAAAGACTCAGATCATCAAAAGCATATGTGTGTGGTGTGTTTGCATAATGTGAGTGTTTAATTGGCGTCTGTCTGAATTCAGAATTTGTCCAAGATGTTGCGCTATGTGCAAATGAAACTGTTAATCATCTAATGTTGCTATGCTGAATGAAAAGAAGGCCGTGTAAAATAATGGTGCCTAACTGCTCATATAGCCTCTAATCTTCAAATGAACCAAGTGAATTTTGTACAAGCAATAATTTAAATCGATCAATGAAGTGCCAAGACAAAATGTGTTTCCTACTTTAGAGCAGGGGTGTCAAACTCATTCCATGGAGGGCCTAGTGTCTGTAGGTTTTTGTTTTTTCCTTTCAATTAAGATCTAGACAACTACTGTAGGTGAGGGGAGTAATTAGTGCCTTAATTCAGCAATCAAGTACAAGGAAGGAATGAAAACCCACAGACACTCGGCCCTCCGTGTAATGAGTTTGAAGTGTGCTTTAGAGTAAGGGCTGTCAAACCTGTCAGGAACTCAATTAGAGAATCAACCACACCTGAGTAAATTTCTGCATTCCAAATCAACCCCTAGCCCCTACACCTACCACTTAGTCACTTATGGGCATTTGAAACGATCAGATAGGTTAAAGCAATATGTTAATTGATTCACCTTGCCTTCTGATAGGCTGGATGCAATTGTGGCCATATTGCTTATCCCTATTCAATCTTTTCTGATTAACAGAAGTGTTTAGGCCAGGGTGTAGGATTTAGGGGTCAATTTGGAAATAGAAATGTAATGTAGTTCAGTGGTTGACAGCTGTCCTTAATTACCAACGACATTAGAAGGGTCTGGGATTCCTTTAAAAGGAGCAACCAAAAGTCTGGCAAATATAGTAAAAGGGATATTCTGGTAGGACGTAAGCCTACCATTAGTTCTGAATACTGGTGAGGTTTTGAGGGCAAAATGGCCGTGATGATTGGAATTGCTTTCAGGTATGTTTTTAAAAGTCTTGATTTAGTTTGATTCCTTTGTCCTTCAGGTAGCTATGTTTATAACATACATTCTTTTTCCTAAAGAGTTTCTTGGCTTTGTTGCCTGCTAATTGGAGGGATAATGTGTTCTACATCAGGTGAGTTCATTTCAAATAACAGCTACGTAGTTCCATAACCTTCAAAGGCTGGCATTTATATATATATATTTTTTTACCTAGGTGATTGGTCTCCTGCACTGGGTTCTAATGCAGGATCACTTGGGTCTCTAGGATATGGCAATTTAAAGTCTCCAACAGCTCAAATGAGAGCGCAACAGAAACATCTGGCCTCCATCCTGCGGAAGGAACTGGCCCCCATGTCCCAGCAACCTCAGCAAGTGAGATATCAAGCTCAAAAGCCCCAGAATCAACCAGCCACTGAACTTCAGAATCAACTGACTGCCATGAACCAGCAAGTGTGGCATCCAGCTCCAATGCCCCTGCAGCAGAAGCAACCGGCCGCAGAACCTCAGCAAGTGTGGCATCCAGCTCAAATGCCCCTGCAGCAGAAGCAACCTACCGCCGTTCCCCAGCAAGTGTGGCATCCAGCTCAAATGCCCGTGCAGCAGAAGCAACCGACCGCCGTGCCCCAGCAAGTGTGGCATCCAGCTCAAAAGCCCCTGCAGCAGAAGCAACAGACCGCCGTTCACCAGCAAGTGTGGCATCCAGCTCAAATGCCCCTGCAGCAGAAGCAACCTACCGCCTTTCCCCAGCAAGTGTGGCATCCAGCTCAAATGCCCCTGCAGCAGAAGCAACCGACCGCCGTGCCCCAGCAAGTGTGGCATCCAGCTCAAATGCCCGTGCAGCAGAAGCAACCGACCTTCGTGCCCCAGCAAGTGTGGCATCCAGCTCAAATGCCCCTGCAGCAGAAGCAACCGACCGCCGTGCCCCAGCAAGTGTGGCATCCAGCTCAAATGCCCCTGCAGCAGAAGCAACCGACCGCCGTGCCCCAGCAAGTGTGGCATCCAGCTCAAATGCCCCTGCAGCAGAAGCAACCGACCGCCGTGCCCCAGCAAGTGTGGCATCCAGCTCAAATGCCCCTGCAGCAGAAGCAACCGACCGCCGTGCCCCAGCAAGTGTGGCATCCAGCTCAAATGCCCCTGCAGCAGAAGCAACCGACCGCCGTGCCCCAGCAAGTGTGGCATCCAGCTCAAATGCCCCTGCAGCAGAAGCAACCGACCGCCGTGCCCCAGCAAGTGTGGCATCCAGCTCAAATGCCCCTGCAGCAGAAGCAACCGACCGCCGTGCCCCAGCAAGTGTGGCATCCAGCTCAAATGCCCCTGCAGCAGAAGCAACCGACCGCCGTGCCCCAGCAAGTGTGGCATCCAGCTCAAATGCCCCTGCAGCAGAAGCAACCGACCGCCGTGCCCCAGCAAGTGTGGCATCCAGCTCAAATGCCCCTGCAGCAGAAGCAACCGACCGCCGTGCCCCAGCAAGTGTGGCATCCAGCTCAAATGCCCCTGCAGCAGAAGCAACCGACCGCCGTGCCCCAGCAAGTGTGGCATCCAGCTCAAATGCCCGTGCAGCAGAAGCAACCGACCGCCGTCCCCCAGCAAGTGTGGCATCCAGCTCAAATGCCCCTGCAGCAGAAGCAACTGACCCCCATGCCTCTACTGCAGAAGCAACCATCCACCATGCCCAAGCAAGCGTGGCATCCAGCTCAAATGCTGCAGATGGAAATGATCGCCGTGCCCCAGCAAGTGTGGCATCCAGCTAAAATGCCCCTGCAGCTGAAGCAACCCCCCACTGAACCTCAGAAGGAACTGACGTCTATGCCCCAGCAAGTGTGGTATCGAGCTAAAATGCTCCAGCAGCAAAATCATCTGGCTGCCATGCCACAGATGCCTCTTCTCATGTGGCATCCAGCTCAAATTCCCCAGCAGCAGGAGCTGGCCGTCGAACCCCAGCAGCAGCAGGAGCTGGCCGTCGAACCCCAGCAAGTTAGGTATCCAGCTCAAATGCCCGAGCAGCAACCGAACCCCATCCCTGAGCAATTATGGCATGTAGCCCAAATGCGCCAGCAGCAACCAAACCCCATTCCTCAGCAATTATGGCATGTAGCCCAAATGCCCCAGCAGCAACTGGTCCCAATGTCTCAGCAGAAGCACTACGAAAGCACTGAAGATGGCGCCTCTAGTAATTCTCAGTTCCAAATCAGTTCCAAATCGCACTACGAGAATGGCAGAACTGTCTTCTCCCAAACATGCTACACTCCTTGGGAGGATATGCCTGTTGACAGTGGAAATGCTCCCAATGACAGTGATGTTGGCATATTTGAACCAAGCACATACCCACCACTAGTGAAGGATCCTACAAGGTAACATACAACTTTAATTTGGTCTTAACTTTGCTCTCTGAATTTTAAATACTTTGTATTAACCATGTATCTGCCAACAGGAAAATCTAATGGTGGATTCATCCTTCAGAAGCTGATGGTGAGACTTTTTTTATTGTCAAATTGATGACATAAGATTCTGTTGCTGACACTGTTCTAATTTCTTTCAGGTTTCAGTCATGCTTTTGTTCTGACCAGGAAGTTGCCGTGTTCTTGCTACTCTTGCATGATTGAATCAATAAACAATTTTACGTTCCAATATCTAGTGTCTTTGCAGTACTGAGGGTACTCTTGTGCTTGCTGATTTCAAGCAGATGGTGTGGGTTACCAGTACAGTTGGCAGTAAAAGAGAATGTGGTTCAGTCTTCAAATAGCTCGTTTTTACCTTTGCTACTGGTTGTTCAAATTCCAAGTTTGGCTCTACATTAGTGTTGTCAAGTGGTGAAATGTCAGACCTTCCTCATGTTCATACTTTTGTATGTTGACACCCCTTCAAATTACTGGATTTGGCATTTCGGCCACCCGTTGCTGAAGCGTATAAAATCGAGCACAGCTGTGCATTCTCCATATTCAAACATTGGCAGTAGAAGGGCCTTGATGAGCTCTCACTTTCAACGTGGCACAGTCATAGGATGACACTTTTCCAAGTCAGTTTAGCATATTTCCACCCTGCTAAAGCATCCCCGGTCAAGTACATTTTAATGTGATAGGCCACACAATCACACAACAGGGCTGTAGTCCTCGGTTGCAACACTTAGCGTTCCAAACTGCCTCTGGAAGCATTGTTAGCACCAGAATTGTTCCGGTGCTTCATGAAGCGTGTTTCGATGAACAGCTGCACACAAGCCTACAATCAATGTGCAATTCCACTTGTCTGTGGGGGTGGTGTCAAGCTCGGTGATATTGGACTCAAGCGCAATGTAAATGCCTTGTCTGGAGAGACTAATCACTCCATCTGGCAGGACAAATCTGGGTTTCACTAATGCCAGGAGAACGCTACCTGCCCGACTGCATTGTGCCAACTTAAGTTTGTTGGTGGAATAATGGTCTGGGGCTGTTTATGATGGTTTGGGCTGGCCCCTTAGTTCCAGTGAAGGGAAGTCTTAACGCTACAGCATACAATAACATTCTAGACAATTTTGTGCTTCCAACTTTGTGAACAGTTTGGGGGAAGGACCTTTCCTGTTTCTGTATGACAGTGCACAGTGCAAGGTCCATACAGAAACGGGTTGCGGTATGTGTGGAAGAATTTGACAGGCCTGGAAAGAGCCTTGAACTCAACCCTATCGAACACCTTTGGCATGAATTGGAATGGCGACTGCGAGCCAGGCCTAATCAACCAACTTCAGTTTCTGACCTCATACTGTTGTGGCTGAATGAAAGCAAGTCCCCACAGATGTTCAAACATCTAGTGGAACGCCTTCCCAGAAGAGTGAAGGCTTTTATTGCTGCAATTGGGGGAGCATACTCCATATTAATGCCCATGATTTTGAAATGAGATGTTCAAGAAGCTGATGTCCATAACTTTGGTCATGTAGTGCACTTTAGATGTAGATATGTAGGCATGCATTGTACACGGTGTTGACAATCCAGACTTATTCGTCAACATCAATCTGAGCCTTAGGGAGAGTACTAAGCTAAGATATGGAATTGTTTTAAACGTTCATACCATGATCAATTAGATGTATGAATTTTTGGGACACTTCAGGTATCAACATTTTATCACAATGTTTTGCTAAAATATAGAATTTTGCCTTTGCTACTATAGCCCACAGAAACACATTGAATAATGCCTTTTTATAGATGGCAAAGTTTTGTAGTCTCTCCAATATCTAGGTGGTGGCACATATTTAACCCTTTATGAATCACATTTTGCCACATACTTTGTCGGAATCCAGATGGTGAGTAATATATGGAATTAAGTAGTAACCAAAACAAGTGTTAAACAAATCAAAATATGTTTGGCTTTCTTCAAAGTAGCCACCCTTAGCCTTGACAGCTTTGCACACTCTTGGCATTCTCTCAACCAGCTTCATGAGGTAGTCACTTGGAATGCATTTCAATTAAAGAGTGACCCAGCACATTTTTTTTTAATGCCATCTCAAGTGGGCTTTCCACTTTCCTTATTTATTTAGTAAAAATGATAACACAATCACTCCGGACAGACAATTAAAAACTCATATAAATGTTGCAGCAGCCTAGGCTACTCCTAAACAGAGATCTGATGGGATGAAAACGAGATGATTTTTCAGTCTGATCATATAGGCTAATAATAGCAGCTGCGTACAGCCTATGCGCCATGTCCATCTGGTCAGGGTAAACAAATTGGTAATGTTATGTATTTATAGTCCATTTGTGTTTCAGGAGAAAATGTGATTAAATTTGGTTTACATTTAAACTGGGGCTGGCCTGGCTGCCTATACGTTTTCAATCCAAAATGAGTAACTGGAATGAATCAACATAATAGTGATGACAGATGTGAGTTAATGTTTAATTAGGCTTACTGTTGCATAGCTCTGCATGATGCAAACAGGGCTGGCCCTCCCATTAGGCAAGATTATGCTGCCGTCATTTTGGCAATTGGCTGCCACCCTCCGGTGCCCCTGATCCGCTTCTAAACCGCCCGCACCCCAGCCACCAGCTCATAGCCATTGCTGCAGTTCCAGCCCCCACCCTTTTTTCTCCTCTCCCGAAGTTCACTCTTACTATCTTTGGTAGCTATGGTGATGTATTTTTTATATGGGGATTATCCAACTGTGAATCATTAATAAAAAGGAGTTTGCCAATTCAATTATTGTATTGTCTTTTTGTTTGTGTGACAAGTTGGTGATTAAGGCAGTAGCCTAACCTATCCTGTTAACGTTAGCTAGCTCATACTAGTAGATATCATCAGCTAAAAGTAAGCTACAGAGATTTGAAACAAATGTGCTACCATGTCTAAGAGACAAAAATGAATGAAGCGGATAAAAAAAAATGAATGAGAAAAGAGGCACAATCTCTAAACCAAAGCAATTCGCTGCTGAAATTGATCAGCGTGCAGCTATGTCCATCAGCCGGTATAGAGAACGACAAGCCTCCAGGGACAGGCGTTCATTCGCCGAGAGGGACGAGCCCCCTTTCGCTGGTTCTAGCAGTGAAGAGGGTGAACCGGAGGAGCCATCCACTTCCACCAATGATGAGAGCTCACTGGGTGAACAAGAACGGGTGGCCACACCTCCAAACAATGCTGGCGGAGACCCTACTATCTTGGACCCTGACTCAGATTCGTCGCACCCCATCCCCGATGACAGTCGTGCTGCTGCTAAATCTGACTCCCAGACAAAAAACATAAAAGATCCCTGTGATTGGCCAAAATATATGAATGGATCTTTACGAGATATGTTAGTGCAGGCTGGGCCACATCAGGATAAGGAGGGGAATTTCCCAAGAGATGAGGGGCAACGAAAATGTTCGGTGGCCCACTACAATAGGAGGATGGTGAACGGGGAGCGAGTGGAGAGACCATGGCCTGTCTATTCCAAGCAAAACCATGCAGCCTTCTGTTTTTGCTGCAAACTATTTTCACACTAGTGCAAATCTGCGCTGGTCAGGGATGGAACCAAGGACTGGAAGAATCTGTGCCACCGCCTCAGCTCGCATGAGAAGTCGCATGACCACCTAGATAGTTTCCAGAGGTGGAAGGAGCTGGAGATCAGGCTGCTGTACAAGCAAACTATCGATGCCCAAGCCCAACGGGCTATTGACGGAGAGACTACCAACTGGCAGCAGCTGCTACAGAGGCTCATACACCTGATACGATTAATGGCCACCCAGAATATTGCGCTACGTGGGACCACCGACTGGCTGAACAAGCCAAATAATGGGAACATTCTGAAGTTTGTGGAAATGCTGGGTATCTTTGATGGAATCATGAAGAAGCATGTAAGGAGAGTACAGCCCAAAGACACACGTGTGAACTACCTTGGTAAAAGAATCCAGAACGAAATCATTGACATGCTGGCAGAAGAGTTCCAGCAGACAGTGTGCAGTGAGCTAAAAGCAGCCAGATATGTTTCTATAATTTTGGTCTGCACACCAGACAAGAGCAAAACACATCAGATGACTACAGTGGTGCATTTTGTTTCAACCGAGGATGATGGGTCAGTGCGCACGAGAGAGCACTTCCTGGAGTTTAGTGAACTACTTGACGCAACGGGGTGGGCATGACAGAGTTGCTCATCTCAAAACTACAGAAACATGGCATCGCCATCATGAACATGAGAGGGCAGGGGTATGACAACGGGGCAAATATGCGGGGGAGGCACAGCGGAGTTCAAAAGAGAGTGCATAATATCAATACAAGGGCATTTTTTTGTGCCATGCAGCACGCACTCACTGAATCTGGTTCTCTCTGATGCATTATCGTGTTGCTTGTAGGCAGCTGAGTTTTTTAACACCATCCAAGAGATTTAGACATTTTTATCTGGAGCTACACACAGCTGTGACATGCTGAAAGAGCACGTGAAAGATGGACTCCCCTCAGCACCATGAGATGGGAGAGCCGGGTGGAGGCTGTGAAACCTGTGCTATACCAACTCGGGGAGAATTATGATGCCCTGTGCTAAAACAAGGTTGGAGGCAAACAGCATTGCCGCCAAGATGAACAAATTTGGCTTCATGCGCGCAGTGGTCGTTTGGTATGACACATTGTTCAAAGTGAAAATCACCAGAAAGAGTTTGCAGGTGGTGAGTTTGAACCTTTCACAAGCAGTGGGTCAACTGATCTCAACCAGGGTATTCCTCCAAGACTACCACTCCTATGCAGCTTTCGCTGGCGCATTAGCAAGCGCAAATGAGTTGGCAGAGGAGATGTGTATTGTGCCCTGTTTCCGAGTGCAGCCCATTGGCCGTCCCAGGAAGAAGAGGAGTCTGTTTGGCTACGAGGGAGAGGATGAGCCTGTGACTGACCCTCAGCAGAAATTCGAAGTACATTTCTTTAATCAGTTTCTTGATTCTGCTATTCAGTCCGTCAACGAGGGCTTTACGCAGCTCGAAGAGCACAGCAGTGTTTTCAGCATCCTGTACAACACCCCACCGTCAAGGACATGGACACTGTAGTGCTTACCAGGGACTCCGCAACACTCGAGAGGGCCCTTACGTACGGGGATTCCAGGGACATCGACACAAAAGAGCTGTGTAATGAGCTCAAAGTCTTGAACAGGAGACTGGTCAGTGAGGCAAAACCACTCGACGCATTGGAGTATATATCCAGACACCAAATGGCCTCCTTGTATCTCAATGCCTATGTTGCCCTGAGAGTTCTTCACACTCCCCGTGACAGTGGCAAGGGGAGAGCACACATTCTCCTGTAGACTCCGATGCAGATGAGGATGTATTGATTCCTCTCTATGCCATTCGGTAGCTGAGCTGCAGCCTATAATATTCGATGAGCTATTCTGTCCCTATTAAAAAAAAAGATGTTTGTTTGAACCCAGGAAGCTTTTAGGGAAGCACTTCTGTTGTTGGGTTGTACAACGGACAAGTAGCCAGCAGTGGAAGCTTACATTTTTCTGCATCGGTGGAGCCTCTGTCTGGGTGGAAAGGGAACTTTTGAAAGTGTCATGATTAGATTCATAAGGATGTCTAAGATGTAATTATTTGCAAACAGCATTGCAAACAAGGCACTCTGGTTAGACATTGGAGAAATCGTATGTTTGCTTAGTTCTCTGTCCATTCTTCCCTGAAACTTCTATTTTCATTATCCACCTTTCTTTTGAGACTTTTTCAGCACAACATTTTCTCTTGATTTCAAGCTGTTTTTTCCCCAATCCCCTCATAAAGATTTCATGTCACTAATGTAATGGTGACATTGGTGATTTTATCAATGTGTCACGTTCTGACCTTAGTTCCTTTTTTATGTCTTTACTTTAGTTTGGTCAGGGCGTGAGTTGGGGTGGGCATTCTATGTTGTTTTTCTATGTTTTGTTCTGTATGTTATATTTATATGTGTTTGGCCTAGTATGGTTCTCAATCAGAGGCAGGTGTCGATCGTTGTCTCTGATTGAGAATTATACTTAGGTAGCCTGCCTCTTCTCGATTAAAGAATATTATGGATACGTACCACGCTGCATTTTGGTCCTCCTCTCGTTCCACCAACGAAAGCCGTTACACAATGTAATCATTAGGCTATGTTATTGACATTGAAATGATTATATAGCCTACTAACCAGATCTGTTAAAAATGTTGTTAAATTTGTAGAATATGCCTATGAATTGGGCTGCTATTATGTTCTGTTCCTGTGACTTTTAGCTTTAAAAAACCTATTTCTGACCCCCTGCTGTACATAGTTTAGCGGGGATAGGAGGGGGGTCGGCAGTTTTCTGTCTTGCCTTGGGCAGCACAACGTCGAGGGCCGGCCCTGAATGCAAACATGCATAAAGCCAGCTCAGCCCTGTGAGTTCTGTTGTCTATCAGTTGTTGTCTCTTTGTCTGGGTCGAGGAAACACCCCTCTTAATCTAGTCTAAATATAATGAATATGAACAAGTATAAGGTTGCTGCAGTTTACAGGGTTTTCACCCCCCCAAGGCCAGTTTTCTTCAGGAGTTTTTTAAAACCATTTGACTTGATTAGAAAAAACTGGTCCCATCATAGCCCATATAAAACCCTTTTACAACTGATTAATCACTGTCATACCTTATAGGGTCAAGCGTTTTCCTGGTAATGTTAAGGTGACACCAGTCTGCTTGCAGTTGTCAGTTATCGTCAGGTATGTGGATGATCAGGGCTTTATTCAGGAACGTTTCTTGGTCTACTTTGTCTCAAGTGGGCGAGATGCGCAGTCTGTGTTTGACTTTATGAATTCTGAGATGTCTGAGTTTAACTTCATGGAGAAACCCTTTGCCCAAACCTACAATGGCGCAGATGTAATGGAATGTATCTGCTATTTGTATTTTCCGATAAATCCTCTACTAATCCCTGATTAAGAGATCTGGGGAAGTGTACCAAAAAATGTCTGTAGCATTGAAGGTCCCTAAGAACACAGTGGCCTCCATCGTTTATAAATGGAAGAAGTTTGGAACCACCAAGACTCTTCCTAGAGCTGGCCGCCGGGACAAACTGAGCAATCGGGGGAGAAGGGCCTTGGTCAGGGAGGTGGCCAAGAACCCGATTGTCACTCTGACAGAGCTCTATATTTCCTCTGGAAGTCCATCTCTGCAGCACTCCACCAATCAGGGCTTTATGGTATAGTGGCGAGGTGGAAGCCTCTCCTCAGTAAAAGACACATCACAGCCGGCTTGGCCACAAAACACCTAAAGACAAGATTCTCTGGTCTGATTAAACCAAGATTGAACTCTTTGGCTTGAATGCCAAGCGTCACGTCTGGAGGAAACCTGGCACCATTGAGTGGCCCAGCCATAGCCCGGACTTGAACCCGATCAAACATCTCTGGAGAGACCTGAAAATAGCTGTGCAGCAACGCTCCACATTCAACCTGACAGAGCTTGAGAGGATCTGCAGAGAGGAATGGTACAAACTTTCATTAGTAAATCATTATTATAACGCAAATTAAACCTAGAGTTCGGTTTATATAGCCATGGGGGAATGAAAAAAGTTGTGTATGTATTTGTTTGTGAAGATCTTAGATTATATGTAAAAAAAATAAAAAAGGAATACTAAAATAGCCAATGTATCATCATGTTGTATACATCATAACCCGAGGGGGGTCGAAATTGTTGTTCAAATGTTGCATGTACATTTTTTAGTATCTAGATATTGTGTTAATATGTTAGAATGTCTAATTAACAACTATATTGTATACATTAATAATATTGTTTTGTCAGAAATATATAAATATAATGATAAATATCATCTCTTCAGTGGGTCAAATGATTGAGTGTAGTCTGGCCCAGGAGTGTGAAGGTGAACGGAAAGGCTCTGGAGCAACGAACCCCCACTCCACCTTAGTCTGGCCCACTTAGAAGGCGCCTCTGGAGCGGGGACCCTTACCGCCGACCCCGGACCGGGGACCCTCACAGCGGGCCCCGGACAGGAGGGCAACTCTGGCTGCTGCTCCGGACAGGAGGGCGACTCTGGCTGCTGCTCCGGACAGGAGGGCGACTCTGGCTGCTCCTGACTGAAGCCCGTCGCTTAATCAAGAGTTGCCCCTTTATCCTGAGCTACCTCTCTATCCTGACCTACCTCTCTGTCTTGAGCTATCTCTCTATCCCGGTGCTGCCCCTTGTCCTGGTGCTGCCCCTTATCTTAAGGTTAACATTTAAATTAAGTGGGTGTAAGATGAGGGTGGTCATTCTAAGGGGGAGACGTAAGCTGGGATTGACTATGGTGGGGTGGGGACCTCGCCCAGAGCCTGAGCCACCACCGTGGTCAGATGCCCACCCAGACCCTCCCCTAGACTTTGTGCTGGTGCGCCCGGAGTTCGCACCTTGAGGGGGGGGTTATGTCACGTTCCTGACCTGTTTTCTGTTAGTTTTGTATGTGTTAGTTGGTCAGGACGTGAGTTTGGGTGGGCAGTCTATGTTTTCTGTTTCTATGTTGGTTTAAAGGGTGACCTGATATGGCTCTCAATTAGAGGCAGGTGGTTTTCATTTCCTCTGATTGAGAGCCATATTAAGGTAGGTGTTTTCACACTGTTTGTTGTGGGTGGTTGTCTCCTGTGTCTGTGTTTGTCGCGCCACACGGGACTGTTTCGGTATCGTTCGTTCGTTCGTTTTGTATGTAGTCTGTTTCCTGTTAATGCGTTCTTCACGTTATATGTAAGTTCGTGTCCAGGTCTGTCTACATCGTTTATTTGTTTTGTTTCTATTCAAGTGTTCGTCGTGTTTTCGGTTTTGTTTAAATAAATAATATGTCGAACTACAACGCTGCATTTTGGTTCAATCCCTGCTCCTCCTCTTCGGATGAGGAGGAGGAACACCGTTACAGAACCACCCACCAATCCAGAACCAAGCAGCGTAAGTTCGAGCAGTGGAACACGAAACAGGAATGGACATGGGAGGACGTATTAAACGGCAAGGGTTGCTACACATGGGAGGAGATCCTGGCTGGAAGGGATCGCCTCCCATGGGAACAGCTGGAGGCACTGAGGAGAGCAGAGGCAACCGGACAAGGGAACCGGAGATATGAAGGTACTCGGCTAGCAAGGAAGCCCGAGAAGAAACCCCAAAAATGTATTGGGGGGGGGCTAAGAGGTAGTGGGCCAAGGGCAGGTAGGAGACCTGCGCCCACTTCCCAGGCTAACCGTGGAGAGCGGGAGTACAGGCAGACACCGTGTTACGCAGTAGAGCGCACGGTGTCTCCTGTACGTGTGCATAGCCCGGTGCGGGTTATTCCACCTCCCCGCACTGGTAGGGCTAGATTGAGCATTGAGCCAAGTGCCATGAAGCCGGCTCTACATATCTGGCCACCAGTACGTCTCCTTGGGCCGGCTTACATGGCACCAGCCTTACGCATGGTGTCCCCGGTTCGCCTACATAGCCCGGTGCGGGTTATTCCACCTCCCCGCACTGGTCGGGCGACGGGGAGCATTCAACCAGGTAAGGTTGGGCAGGCTCAATGCTCAAGGGAGCCAGTACGCCTGCACGGTCCGGTATTTCCGGCGCCACCTCCCCGCCCCAGCCCAGTACCACCAGTGCCTACACCACGCACCAGGCTTCCAGTGCGTTTCCAGAGCCCTGTTCCTCCTCCACGCACTCTCCCTATGGTGCGTGTCTCCAGCCCAGTGCCTCCAGTTCCGGCACCACGCACTAAACCTCCTGTGCGTCTCCAGAGCCCTGTACGCACTGTTCCTTCTCCCCGTACTCGTCCTGATGTGCGTGCACTCAGCCCGGTGCCACCAGTGCCGGTACCACGCACCAGGCCTATAGTGCGCTTCGAGAGGTCAGTGTGCCCTGTTCCTGCTCCCCGCACTAGCCTTGAAGTGCGTGTCTCCAGTCCGGTGCCTCCAGTTCCGGCACCACGCACCAGGCCTACAGTGCGCCTCAGTCGGCTAGAGTCTGTAGTCTGCCCAGCGCCGTCTGAGCCATCCGTCTCCCCAGCGCCATCTGAGCCATCCGTCTCCCCAGCGCCATCTGAGCCATCCGTCTCCCCAGCGCCATCTGAGCCATCCGTCTCCCCAGCGCCGTCTGAGCCATCCGTCTCCCCAGCGCCGTCTGAGCCATCCGTCTGCCCAGTGCCGTCTGAGCCATCCGTCTGTCCCGAGCCATTAGAGCCGCCCGTCTGTCCCGAGCCGTCAGAGCCGTTCGCCAGTCAGGAGCCGCTAGAGCCATTCGTCAGACAGGATCTGCCAGAGCCGCCAACCAGACAGGATCTGCCAGAGCCGCCAACCAGACAGGATCTGCCAGAGCCGCCAACCAGACAGGATCTGCCAGAGCCGCCAACCAGACAGGATCTGCCAGAGCCGCCAACCAGACAGGATCTGCCAGAGCCGCCAACCAGACAGGATCTGCCAGAGCCGCCAACCAGACAGGATCTGCCAGAGCCGCCAGTGAGCCATGAGCGTCCAGAGCCGCCAGCCAGCCATGAGCGTCCAGAGCCGTCAGCCAGCCATGAGCGTCGAGAGCCGTCAGCCAGCCATGAGCGTCGAGAGCCGTCAGCCAGCCATGAGCGTCGAGAGCCGTCAGCCAGCCATGAGCGTCGAGAGCCGTCAGCCAGCCATGAGCGTCGAGAGCCGTCAGCCAGCCATGAGCGTCGAGAGCCGTCAGCCAGCCATGAGCGTCGAGAGCCGTCAGCCAGCCATGAGCGTCCAGAGCCGTCAGCCAGCCATGAGCGTCGAGAGCCGTCAGCCAGCCATGAGCGTCCAGAGCCGTCAGCCAGCCATGAGCAGCCCCTCAGTCCGGAGCTGTCATTAATCCAGAACTGCCCCTCAGTCCAGAGCTGTCTCTCTGTCCGGAGCTGCCCTTCAGTCCGGAGTTGCCCCTTTATCCTGAGCTACCTCTCTATCCTGACCTACCTCTCTGTCTTGAGCTATCTCTCTATCCCGGTGCTGCCCCTTGTCCTGGTGCTGCCCCTTATCTTAAGGTTAACATTTAAATTAAGTGGGTGTAAGATGAGGGTGGTCATTCTAAGGGGGAGAGGTAAGCTGGGATTGACTATGGTGGGGTGGGGACCTCGCCCAGAGCCTGAGCCACCACCGTGGTCAGATGCCCACCCAGACCCTCCCCTAGACTTTGTGCTGGTGCGCCCGGAGTTCGCACCTTGAGGGGGGGGTTATGTCACGTTCCTGACCTGTTTTCTGTTAGTTTTGTATGTGTTAGTTGGTCAGGACGTGAGTTTGGGTGGGCAGTCTATGTTTTCTGTTTCTATGTTGGTTTAAAGGGTGACCTGATATGGCTCTCAATTAGAGGCAGGTGGTTTTCATTTCCTCTGATTGAGAGCCATATTAAGGTAGGTGTTTTCACACTGTTTGTTGTGGGTGGTTGTCTCCTGTGTCTGTGTTTGTCGCGCCACACGGGACTGTTTCGGTATCGTTCGTTCGTTCGTTTTGTATGTAGTCTGTTTCCTGTTAATGCGTTCTTCACGTTATATGTAAGTTCGTGTCCAGGTCTGTCTACATCGTTTATTTGTTTTGTTTCTATTCAAGTGTTCGTCGTGTTTTCGGTTTTGTTTAAATAAATAATATGTCGAACTACAACGCTGCATTTTGGTTCAATCCCTGCTCCTCCTCTTCGGATGAAGAGGAGGAGGAACACGGTTACACACATTGATCACATGTTTACTCCTTTGATTTTTGTCCCTTTTAGTATTGTATACTAAAAGGAAATGGAGCAAGGTTTCAGAAATTGTGTTTTAGCAATTGAGAAAAACTGTAATAATTCCCTAAAAATTGGATGTCATTGTCTTTAATAACTGTTGCAATACAAAACATTGAAACCTTGATAAATATTTGTTACTTTGGTATATATTGAGTGAAATGTTAAATGGTAGACTGCCGTGTACCTGCTGGGGACCAAAATATTATTTCAAGACATTCTTTGAGGATGATTCTATGACAAATACAAAGGACCAAAATATTATTCACTGAAATTCACTTGGGCTAATTGGCAATTTGAATCTCAAAAACAGACTTCAATAGTATATCACTGTAGTGAGTGTTATTAGACTCGAACATTCTCTCTCCCTCTCTGTCTGCCCCCTCTCTCTCGCCATCTCTTTCCCTCTCTCTCTCAGACTCCCTCAGAGGAGACTTTTGGCTACAAGGAGTTTGTGGAGGCAGCTAAGACTGTGAAGCATATCCCTGTGGCTCTGTGCAGCGATAAGGAGGCATGGGCCAAACTCAGCATCGTGTCTGACACTATCGCCATCTTCAGAAAGGTAAACTACTACACCACACATTTCACTTTGTCCATCAGAAATCCCCTGCTTGGCTTCCGTTACAAAACTTTGACAACAAATGTATGAGAAAATATCAACTGAAAAATGTGATCTATGTGTGTGTGTTCAGGCAGATAACCACCAAGACAACCTTCAGCTCTCTGAGACCAAGAAAGTGGAGGCGGACGGCCTTGCTCGCTTTATCACCATGAACGAGCTTCGCTACATCACCGAGTACAACCAAGTGGTAGTCACTGACCACAGCACTGTTCATCTACACCTTACACACTACTCTATACAACAGCACCTATTAACAGTTATACCAGCCTTGTCATGATTACACCTTGCCATCACATCTTTGTATTATTAGCCTTTCATGTTCAGTCATATAACCAGACTATACCTACAGACAGTTAATGTACTGTCACATGCCTCTGTTGATATCTATTTCCTATAGCTCTCTCTCTCTCCTCTCAGACAGCAGTGGGTCTGTTCCAGTCTGAGGTGAAGGCACACCTCCTGCTCTTCATCAACAGGGGGAGTGGTGACTATAAAGAGCTCAAGGACCGACTAGGAGCTCTGGCCCCAGAATTTGTTGGCGAGGTGAGAGCAGGCAAGCAGCAACTGGACCTGAAAAGAGCGACTGAACAAAACCTCTGTTATATCGGCCATTTGATTCAAATCTTGAGATAATGTCCCTAATCCCCTATTTGGAATCGGTTCTTTTGAATCAACTATTTAATTGAATCTTGAATTGAATATGTAAATTGGATCAATGGAGTCAGATGTTTTGAACTGCTCTGTGAAAACCCTTACCAAATGCGGGAGATAAGGAACTGCCCATCAACAAAATTCATATATATATTGAACTACTCGTCAATAAAATCACAGATTTTAGTTTTAGTTTCTGTTGTCAAACGTATTTGCTACAGTGTGCTCTACTGAATATTACCATGATTTCTTTGTCACAGTTCCTGTTTGTGCTGGTACACGGGGTGAAGTCCAATGAGAAATCTCTGGGCTACTTCGGCCTGACGTCACGTGACCTTCCCCGCGTGGGCATTTACGACCGCGACTCAGATATGAAGTGGCTCATGCCCGAGGGAGAGATCTCCACTGAGCGTGTGCGGGAATCCTGCCAGTCACTCATACTAGGCAATCTCAAGGTCAGAGGTCAAAACAAACCTGAGTTCAAATAGTATTGGTTCTCTTTCAAATGCCTTTGAGGGTTGATTGAGCCTGCCTGGAGTGCGAGATGGACAGGGTTTGCACTTTTTGGACTATTCTATTGGTTCCATTGTGACAGGCAAGCTCAATTAAGAGCAGGTAAATACGTATTTGAAAGAAAACAAATACTATTTGAACCCATATCTATGGCGCAGTATACGTTTCAGTGGCTTTGATAATATGTAGAAAGAGGCAATAAATTATACTGTGTGGCCTCCATTTAATGTATCTATATTGCTTCTCAAAAACTTTTTTCATCTTTTTAGGAGGTGAAGCAGGCAGGAGAACCTGATCCTAAAACTGAGTTGTAAAATAAACAAATAAATTAATGTAAATAATTAGCTTTGTGACAATAATTGTGTCTTAATTTTTTGGAGTCAGTATTGATTTCTGCCTGAATCTTATGTAGGCTATGTGTGTGCTCTGGTGGGCATGGTGTGTGTTTATGTGAGTGCAAGTCTGCCATCTGCGAGTTGACAACAGCTCAATTGCTACTCACCACTGAGATTTTGGATGTGATGGTTACAATCGCAACTGACTGACCTCAGTAGACTAATAGGGCCTGGAGGGTCTAACAGAGAAAGAAGAATTGGAATCTGTCTTCAGACAAAATAACAGTTGAGGATTTCAAATGCAATCACAAAGAAACAACAAATACAATAGAATATGATGCAGTATACTACAATACAATACATATTTGTGTATTTACATGCAAATGCTACATTTAAGTGCAGACCTGTGTTCAAATACATGTACAGGATATTTGAGTGTCTGGTATATAAAACACTTTTTCAAATACACAGCCCAAAACAAGAACTTTTATTTTTGTATTTGAATGGTTATTTGTAAAATCCAAATAGTCTGCCAAATTGTATTATTTGACATTATTTTCAAATTCTTATGTAAATTCATGAGAGTATATTTGAGTTTTTCAAATAATTTAAGTGTATTTCCAAATATATAAAAAAATTCAACTACTTATCTTTTGAAATAAAAGATCAGAATACTTCGAATGTATGAGCATTTAATTGAAATATTTTAAATACAGTGGAAAGAAAAAGTATGTGAGCAGTTTGGAATTACCTGGATTTCTGCATAAATTGGTCATAAAATTGGATCTGATCTTCATCTAAGTCACAACAATAGACAAACACAGTCTGTTTAAACTAATAACACAAACAATTATATGTTGTCATGTCTTTATTGAACTCACCGTGTAAACATTCACAGTATAGGGTGGGAAAAGTATGTGAAATGTTGGATTTAATAACTGGTTGACCCTCCTTTGGCAGCAATAAACTCAACCAAATGTTTTCTGTAGTTGCGGATCAGACCTGCACAGCGGTCAGGATGAATTTTGGACCATTCATCTTTACAGCAATATTCTTATGATGTCTGGTGTGAACCGCTCTCGAGGTCATGCCACAGCGTCTCAATCGGGTTGATTGAGTCAGGACTCTGACTGGGCCACTCCAGAAGGCGTATTTTCTTCTGTTGAAGCCATTCTGTTGTTGATTTACTTGTGTTTTGGGTCATTGTCCTGTTGCGTCGCCCAACTTCTGTTGAGCTTCAACTGGCGGACAGATAGCCTTAAATTCTCCTGCAAAATGTCTTGATAAACTTGGGAATTCATTTTTCTGTCAATGATAGCAAGTTGTCCAGGCCCTAAGGCAGCAAAGCAGCCCCAAACCATGATGCTCCCTCCACCATACTTTACAGTTGGGATGAGTTTTTGATGTTGGTGTCCTGTGCCTTTTTTCTCCACACATAGTGTTATGTGTTCCCTCCAAACAAATCAACTTTAGTTTGACTCCTGACTCCAAATAGCTTTTGGAAAAGTCAATAGCCAAGGGGTTCCCATACTTTTTCCAACCTACACTGTGAATGTTTAAATTATGTATTTAATATAGACAAGAAAAAAATAATAATTTGTGTGTTATTAGTTTAAGCACACTGTGTTTGTCTATTGTTGTGACTAAGATGAAGATCAGATAACATTTTATGACTAATTTATGCAGACATCCAGGTAATTCCAAAGGGTTCACATACTTTTTCTTGCCACTGTAGTATTTGAACCCAGATCTGATTAAGTTACGTACAGTTGAAGTCGGAAGTTTACATACACCTTAGCCAAATACATTTAAACTCATTTTTCCACAATTCCTGACATTTAATCCTAGTAAAAAATCCCTGTTTCAGGTCAGTTAGGATCACCACTTTTTTTTAAGAATGTGAAATGTCAGAATAATAGTAGAGAAAATGATTTATTTCAGCTTTTATTTCTTTCATCACATTCCCAGTGAGTCAGAAGTTTACATACACTCAATTAGTATTTGGTAGCATTGCCTTTAAATTGTTTAACTTGGGTCAAACGTTTCGGGTAGCCTTCCACAAGCTTCCCATAATAAGTTGGGTGAATTTTGGCCCATTCCTCCTGACAGAGCTGGTGTAACTGGGTCAGGTTTGTAGGCCTCCTTGCTCGCATGTGCTTTTTCAGTTCTGCCCACACATTTTCTATAGGATTGAGGTCAGGGCTTTGTGATGGCCACTCCAATACTTTGACTTTGTTGACCTTAAGCCATTTTGCCAGAATTTGAAAGTATGCTTGGGGTCATTGTCCATTTGGAAGACACATATGCGACCAAGCTTTAACTTCCTGACTGATGTCTTGAGATGTTGCTTCAATATATCCACATAATTTTCCTACCTCATGATGCCATCTATTTTGTGAAGTGCAGCAGTCCCTCCTGCAGCAAAGCACCCCCACAACATGATGCTGCCACTCCCGTGTTTCATGGTTGGGATGGTATTCTTCAGCTTGCAAGCCTCCCTATTTTTCCTCTAAACATGACGATGGTCATTATGGCCAAACAGTTCTATTTTCATTTCATCAGACCAGAGGACATTTCTCCAAAAAGTACGATCTTTGTCCCCATGTGCAGTTGCAAACCGTAGTCTGGCTTTTTTATGGTGGTTTTGGAGCAGTGGCTTCCTCCTTGCTGAGCAGCCTTTCAGGTTATGTTAATATAGGACTCGTTTTACTGTGGACATAGATACTTTTGTACCTGTTTCCTCCAGCATCTTCACAAGGTCCTTTGCTGTTGTTCTGGGATTGATTTGCACTTTTCGCACCAAAGTACGTTCAACTCTAGGAGACAGAACGCGTCTCTTTCCTGAGCGGTATGATAGCTGTGTGGTCCCATGGTGTTTATATTTGCATACTATTGTTTGTACAGATGAACTCGGTACCTTCAGGTGTTTGGAAATTGCTCCCAAGGATGAACTAGACTTGTGGAGGTCTACCATTTTTTTTCTGAGGTCTTGGCAGATTTCTTTTGATTTTCCCATAATGTCAAGCAAAGAGGCACTGAGTTTGAAGGTAGGCCTTGAAACTCATCCACAGGTACACCTCCAAATGAATCAAATTATGTCAATTAGCCCATCAGAAGCTTCTAATGGCATGACATAATTTTCTGGAATTTTCCAAGCTGTTTAAAGGCACAGTCAACTTAGTGTATGTAAACTTCTGACCCACTGGAATTGTGATACAGTGAATTATAAGTGAAATAATCTGTCTGTAAACAATTGTTGGAAAAAATGACTTGTGTCATGCACAAAGTAGATATCCTAACCGGCTTGCCAAAACTATAGTTTGTTAACAAGAAATGTGTGGAATAGTTGAAAAACAAGTTTTAATGACTCCAACCTAAGTGTATGTAAACTTCCGACTTCAACTGTACATGAAAGATCCAGTCACTGTAGGCCAGCCTACAGCAGTGGAAGAGGGGAGTGAGTGCAGATTTCTAGACATTAAGGGCCGTACAATAAAGTAAAGAAGGATTGGAGCACTTGGGGTGAATATAAAAGACCAGAAAAAAGACCAGATTATCTGACTGCTGTGCTGAAAGAAACAGGAGAAGAAAACAACACACCAAAGAGAAAGAAAAGTTGATCCAAATAAATTCCTTAAAAAGTGGATGGGAATTTTCAAGGCAAAGACTTGGAATTAAGGATAATTAGTAGGGATGGAGTGCCAAGCGGAAACATCAGACGGAATAGGGAAAATACTATTTGGCAGATGTTGAGTTTGAAAGGGCTGGAGATGGATGCATAGCTACAGTATCTAAACAGCTGCATTCGAGTGTCTGTGTTTGTGGATGTGTACTGCAATCAAAGTTGAGACAACATTGGAAAAAGTGCGTCCACAAAAGAGGGTAGACGGTCAGAGGATGATGTGATGGGTTGTTGTCTTGTGTTTTATTTCATCCACATGAGGGAGACATTTTATGGAGATAGTGGACACCTTCTAGGGGATCACTGTTGTCAAGTCGGTGACAATTGTTGGTCACCTCTTTTGAAAGTGTGTTGCATTCTGGGGCTAAAACATTTCTGACGTGGGTCTATATGTCGACTGCATGAACTTGACAAAAATCATGTGATCAAAGGTCATGAAGATTTGACTCCAAGTTTCTGCAGTTGCTCTTCACCAACCTCCTCCTGCATCCACCACCTGCATTGTGGGCGGCTCTATTGTCAACCAATCATTAGTGTTTTTGTTCGACCCATGCAAATGTGACCAAAAACATGACTGAAACAGGAACCAACTTGCTAAAATGTATGTGTAGCCTACAGTGCATAAATGAATGATGTGATTGAGGCTCTCTCTCATTTATTGATTGTATAATGTACACACAAATTATTTCAGTTTGTGAGTGGGTGTTGGAGACGTGTTTTTTTTACATTATAAAGGAAACCTTTTATAAACAATGGCAACACTGCCATGGTGATCTGAGCCTTGCTGTTGGAAAACGACATTAGTATCCGACTTTCGGTTGTCGCAGATGCACCTCTCCTGACTTTACTTCTTGACTTTGGTCTACAGTCAGTTGCTTTAGCCTTACCACTCAAAGGAGCCCTACTATATGTTTGCCTCTGAAAAATTAAAGACTCAGATCATCAAAAGCATATGTGTGTGGTGTGTTTGCATAATGTGAGTGTTTAATTGGCGTCTGTCTGAATTCAGAATTTGTCCAAGATGTTGCGCTATGTGCAAATGAAACTGTTAATCATCTAATGTTGCTATGCTGAATGAAAAGAAGGCTGTGTAAAATAATGGTGCCTAACTGCTTATATAGCCTCTAATCTTCAAATGAACCAAGAGAATTTTGTACAAGCAATAATTTAAATCGATCAATGAAGTGCCAAGACAAAATGTGTTTCCTACTTTAGAGCAGGGGTGTCAAACTCATTCCATGGAGGGCCTAGTGTCTGTAGGTTTTTGTTTTTTCCTTTCAATTAAGACCTAGACAACTACTGTAGGTGAGGGGAGTAATTAGTGGCCTTAATTCAGCAATCAAGTACAAGGAAGGAATGAAAACCCACAGACACTCGGCCCTCCGTGTAATGACTTTGAAGAGTGCTTTAGAGTAAGGGCTGTCAAACCTGTCAGGAACTCAATTAGAGAATCAACCACACCTGAGTAAATATTCTGCATTCCAAATCAACCCCTAGCCCCTACACCTACCACTTAGTCACTTATGGGCATTTGAAATGATCAGATAGGTTAAAGCAATATGTTAATTGATTCACCTTGCCTTCTGATAGGCTGGATGCAATTGTGGCCATATTGTTTATCCCTATTCAATCTTTTCTGATTAACAGAAGTGTTTAGGCCAGGGTGTAGGATTTAGGGGTCAATTTGGAAATAGAAATGTAATGTAATTCAGTGGCTGACAGCTGTCCTTAATTACCATCTACATTAGAAGGGTCTGGGATTCCTTTAAAAGGAGCAACCAAAAGTCTGGCAAATATAGTAAAAGGGATATTCTGGTAGGACGTAAGCCTACTATTAGTTCTGAATACTGGTGAGGTTTTGAGGGCAAAATGGCCGTGATGATTGGAATTGCTTTCAGGTATGTTTTTAAAAGTCTTGATTTAGTTTGTTTCCCTTGTCCTTCAGGTAGCTATGTTTATAACATACATTATTTTTCCTAAAGAGTTTCTTGGCTTTGTTGCCTGCTAATTGGAGGGATAACGTGTTCTACATCAGAAGGTGAGTTCATTTCAAATAACGGCTACGTAGTTCCATAACCTTAAGGCTGGCATTTATATTATTAATTTTTTTTACCTAGGTGATTGGTCTCCTGCACTGGGTTCTAATGCAGCATGGCTCTATGCAGGATAACTTGGGTCTCTAGGATATGGCAACTATAACTCTCCAAAAGCTCAGATGCAACAGAAACATCCGGCCTCCATCCTGCGGAAGGAACTGGCCCCCATGTCCCAGCAAGTGAGATCAAGCTCAAATGCCCCAGAATCAACCAGCCACTGAACTTCAGAAGCAACTGACTGCCATGAACCAGCAAGTGTGGCATCCAGCTCAAATGCCCGTGCAGCAGAAACAACCGACCGCCGTGCCCCAGCAAGTGTGGCATCCAGCTCAAATGCCCGTGCAGCAGAAGCAAGTGTGGCATCCAGCTCAAATGCCCGTGCAGCAGAAGCAACCGACCGCCGTGCCCCAGCAAGTGTGGAATCCAGCTCAAATGCCCCTGCAGCAGAAGCCATCGACCGCCGTGCCCCAGCAATTGTGGCATCCAGCTCAAATGCCCCTGCAGCAGAAGCAACCGACCGCCGTGCCCCAGCAAGTGTGGCATCCAGCACAAATGCCCCTGCAGCAGAAGCAACCGACCTTCGTGCCCCAGCAAGTGTGGCATCCAGCTCAAATGCCCCTGCAGCAGAAGCAAGTGTGGCATCCAGCTCAAATGCCCGTGCAGCAGAAGCAACCGACCGCCGTGCCCCAGCAAGTGTGGAATCCAGCTCAAATGCCCCTGCAGCAGAAGCAACCGACCTTCGTGCCCCAGCAAGTGTGGCATCCAGCTCAAATGCCCCTGCAGCAGAAGCAAGTGTGGCATCCAGCTCAAATGCCCGTGCAGCAGAAGCAACCGACCGCCGTGCCCCAGCAAGTGTGGAATCCAGCTCAAATGCCCCTGCAGCAGAAGCCATCGACCGCCGTGCCCCAGCAAGTGTGGCATCCAGCTCAAATGCCCGTGCAGCAGAAGCAACCGACCGCTGTGCCCCAGCAAGTGTGGATTTCAGCTCAAATGCCCCTGCAGCAGAAGCAACCGACCGTCGTGCCCCAGCAAGTGTGTCATCCAGCTCAAATGCCCCTGCAGCAGAAGCAACCGACCGCCGTGCCCCAGCAAGTGTGGAATCCAGCTCAAATGCCCCTGCAGCAGAAGCAACCGACCTTCGTGCCCCAGCAAGTGTGGCATCCAGCTCAAATGCCCGTGCAGCAGAAGCAACCGACCTTCGTGCCCCAGCAAGTGTGGCATCCAGCTCAATTTCCCCAGCAGGAGCTGGCCGTCGAACCCCAGCAGCAGCAGGAGCTGGCCGTCGAACCCCAGCAGCAGCAGGAGCTGGCCGTCGAACCCCAGCAGCAGCAGGAGCTGGCCGTCGAACCCCAGCAGCAGCAGGAGCTGGCCGTCGAACCCCAGCAGCAGCAGGAGCTGGCCGTCGAACCCCAGCAGCAGCAGCAGGAGCTGGCCGTCGAACCCCAGCAGCAGCAGCAGGAGCTGGCCGTCGAACCCCAGCAGCAGCAGGAGCTGGCCGTCGAACCCCAGCAGCAGCAGGAGCTGGCCGTCGAACCCCAGCAGCAGCAGGAGCTGGCCGTCGAACCCCAGCAGCAGCAGGAGCTGGCCGTCGAACCCCAGCAGCAGCAGGAGCTGGCCGTCGAACCCCAGCAAGTGAGGTATCCAGCTCAAATGCCCCAGCAGCAACCGAACCCCATTCCTCAGCAATTATGGCATGTAGCCCAAATGCCCCAGCAGCAACTGGTCCCAATGTCTCAGCAGAAGCACTACGAAAGCACTGAAGATGGCGCCTCTAGTAGTTCTCAGTTCCAAATCAGTTCCAAATCGCACTATGAGAATGGCAGAACTGTCTTCTCCCAAACCCGCTACACTCCTAGGGAGGCTATGCCTGTTGACAGTGGAAATGCTCCCAATGACAGTGATGTTGGCATATTTGAACCAAGCACATACCCACCACTAGTAAAGGATCCTACAAGGTAACATACAACTTTAATTTGGTTTTAACTTTGCTCTCTGAATTTGAAATCCTTTGTACTAACCATGTATCTGCCAACAGGAAAATCTAATGGTGGATTCATCCTTCAGAAGCTGATGGTGAGACTTTTTTTATTGTCAAATTGATGACATAAGATTCTGTTGCTGACACTGTTCTAATTTCTTTCAGGTTTCAGTCATGCTTTTGTTCTGACCAGGAAGTTGCCGTGTTCTTGCTACTCTTGCATGATTGAATCAATAAACAATTTTACTTTCCAATATCTAGTGTCTTTGCAGTACTGAGGGTACTCTTGTGCTTGCTGATTTCAAACAGATGGTGTGGGTTACCAGTACAGTTGGCAGTAAAATAATGTGGTTCATTCTTCAAATAGCTGGTTTTTACCTTTGCTACTGGTTGTTCAAATTCCAAGATTGGCTCTACATTAGTGTTGTCAAGTGGTGAAATGTCAGACCTTCCTCATGTTCATACTTTTGTATGTTGACACCCCTTCAAATTACTGGATTTGGCATTTCGGCCACCCGTTGCTGAAGCGTATAAAATCGAGCACAGCTGTGCAATCTCCATATTCAAACATTGGCAGTAGAAGGGCCTTGATGAGCTCTCACTTTCAACGTGGCACAGTCATAGGATGACACTTTTCCAAGTCAGTTTAGCATATTTCCACCCTGCTAAAGCATCCCCGGTCAAGTACATTTTTAATGTGATAGGCCACACAATCACACAACAGGGCTGTAGTCCTCGGTTGCAACACTTAGCGTTCCAAACTGCCTCTGGAAGCATTGTTAGCACCAGAATTGTTCCGGTGCTTCATGAAGCGTGTTTCGATGAACAGCTGCACACAAGCCTACAATCAATGTGCAATTCCACTTGTCTGTGGGGGTGGTGTCAAGCTCGGTGATATTGGACTCAAGCGCAATGTAAATGCCTTGTCTGGAGAGACTAATCACTCCATCTGGCAGGACAAATCTGGGTTTCACTAATGCCAGGAGAACGCTACCTGCCCGACTGCATTGTGCCAACTTAAGTTTGTTGGTGGAATAATGGTCTGGGGCTGTTTATGATGGTTTGGGCTGGCCCCTTAGTTCCAGTGAAGGGAAGTCTTAACGCTACAGCATACAATAACATTCTAGACAATGCTTTGCTTCAAACTTTGTGACAACAGTTTGGGGGAAGGACCTTTCCTGTTTCTGTATGACAGTGCACAATGCGAGGTCCATACAGAAGCGGTTTGTGATTGGTGTGGAAGAATTTGACAGGCCTGGAAAGAGCCTTGAACTCAACCCTATCGAACACCTTTGGCATGAATTGGAATGCCGACAGAGCCAGGCCTAATCAACCAACATCAGTTTCTGACCTCATACTGTTGTGGCTGAATGAAAGCAAGTCCCCACAGATGTTCAAACAACTAGTGGAACGCCTTCCCAGAAGAGTGAAGGCTTTTATAGCTGCAATTGGGGGGAGCAAACTCCATATTAATGCCCATGATTTTGAAATTAGATGTTCAAGCTGATGACCATAACTTTGGTCATGTAGTGCACTTTAGTTGTATTTATGTAGGCATGCATTGTACACGGTGTTAACAATCCAGACTTATTCTTCAACATCAATCTGAGCCTTAGGGAGAGTACTAAGCTAAGATATGGAATTGTTTTAAACGTTCATACCATGATCAATTAATGTATGAATTTTTGGGACACTTCAGGTATCAACATTTTATCACAATGTTTTGCTAAAATATAGAATTTTGCCTTTGCTACTATAGCCCACAGAAACACATTGAATAATGCCTTTTTATAGATGGCAAAGTTTTGTAGTCTCTCCAATATCTAGGTGGTGGCACATATTTAACCCTTTATGTATCACATTTTGCCACATACTGTATGTCCGAAACCAGATGGTGAGTAATATATGGAATTAAGTAGTAACCAAAACAAGTGTTAAACAAATCAAAATATGTTTGGCATTCTTCAAAGTAGCCACCCTTTGCCTTGATGACAGCTTTGCACACTCTTGGCATTCTCTCAACCAGCTTCATGAGGTAGTCCCTTGGAATGCATTTCAATTAGAGTGACCCAGCACTTTTTTTTTTTAATGCCAGCTCAAGTGGGCTTTCCACTTTCCTTGTGTATTTATTTAGTAATGGTGATAACATAATCACTCCGGACAGACAATTAAAAACTCATTATATAAATGTTGCAGCAGCCTAGGCTACTCCTAAACAGAGATCTGACATGCTGTATGGGATGAAAACAAGATGATTTTTCAGTCTGATCATATAGGCTAATAATAGCAGCTGCGTACAGCCTATGCGCCATGTCCATCTGGTCAGGGTAAACAAATTGGTAATGTTATGTATTTATAGTCCATTTGTGTGTCAGGAGAAAATGTGATTTAAATTTGGTTTACATTCAAACTTGGGCTGGCCAGGCTGCCTATACGTTTTCAATCCAAAATTAGTAACTGGAATTAATCAACATAATAGTGATGACAGATGTGAGTTAATGTTTTATTAGGCGTACCGTTGCATAACTCTGCATGATGCAAACAGGGCTGGCCCTCCCATTAGGCAAGATTATGCGGCTGTCTTTTTGGCAATTGGCTGCCACCCTCCGGTGCCCCTGATCCGCTTCTAAACCGCTCGCACTCCAGCCACCAGCTCATAGCCATTGCTGCAGTTCCCGCCCCCACCCTTTTTTCTCCTCTCCCGAAGTTCACTCTTACTATCTTTGGTAGCTATGGTGATGTGTGTGTTTTATATGGGATTATCCAACTGTGAAACATTAATAAATTGGAATTTGCCAATTCAATTATTGTATTGTCTTTTTGTTTGTGTGACGAAGACGGTTGGTGATTAAGGCAGTAGCCTAACCTATCCTGTTAACGTTAGCTAGCTCATACTAGTAGATATCATCAGCTAAAAGTAAGCTACAGAGATTTGAAACAAATGTGCTACCATGTCTAAGAGACAAAAATGAATGAAGCGGATAAAAAAAATGAATGAGAAAAGAGGCACAATCTCTAAACCAAAGAAATTCGCTGCTGAAATTGATCAGCGTGCAGCTATGTCCATCAGCCGGTATAGAGAACGACAAGCCTCCGGGGACAGGCGTTCATTCGCCGAGAGGGACGAGCCCCCTTTCGCTGGTTCTAGCAGTGAAGAGGGCGAACCGGAGGAGCCATCCACTTCCACCAATGATGAGAGCTCACTGGGTGAACAAGAACGGGTGGCCACACCTCCAAACAATGCTGGCGGAGACCCTACTATCTTGGACCCTGACTCAGATTCGTCGCACCCCATCCCCGATGACAGTCGTGCTGCTGCTAAATCTGACTCCCAGACAAAAAACATAAAAGATCCCTGTGATTGGCCAAAATATATGAATGGATCTTTACGAGATATGTTAGTGCAGGCTGGGCCACATCAGGATAAGGAGGGGAATTTCCCAAGAGATGAGGGGCAACGAAAATGTTCAGTGGCCCACTACAATAGGAGGATGGTGAACGGGGAGCGAGTGGAGAGACCATGGCCTGTCTATTCCAAGCAAAACCATGCAGCCTTCTGTTTTTGCTGCAAACTATTTTCACACTAGTGCAAATCTGCGCTGGTCAGGGATGGAACCAAGGACTGGAAGAATCTGTGCCACCGCCTCAGCTCGCATGAGAAGTCGCATGACCACCTAGATAGTTTCCAGAGGTGGAGCTGGAGATCAGGCTGCTGTACAAGCAAACTATCGATGCCCAAGCCCAACGGGCTATTGGCGGAGAGACTACCAACTGGCACCAGCTACTACAGAGGCTCATACACCTGATACGATTAATGGCCACCCAGAATATTGCGCTACGTGGGACCACCGACTGGCTGAACAAGCCAAATAATGGGAACATTCTGAAGTTTGTGGAAATGCTGGGTATCTTTGATGGAATCATGAAGAAGCATGTAAGGAGAGTACAGCCCAAAGACACACGTGTGAACTACCTTGGTAAAAGAATCCAGAACGAAATCATTGACATGCTGGCAGAAGAGTTCCAGCAGACAGTGTGCAGTGAGCTAAAAGCAGCCAGATATGTTTCTATAATTTTGGTCTGCACACCAGACAAGAGCAAAACACATCAGATGACTACAGTGGTGCATTTTGTTTCAACCGAGGATGATGGGTCAGTGCGCACGAGAGAGCACTTCCTGGAGTTTAGTGAACTACTTGACGCAACGGGGTGGGCATGACAGAGTTGCTCATCTCAAAACTACAGAAACATGGCATCGCCATCATGAACATGGCATCGCCATCATGAGAGGGCAGGGGTATGACAACGGGGCAAATATGCGGGGGAGGCACAGCGGAGTTCAAAAGAGAGTGCATAATATCAATACAAGGGCATTTTTTTGTGCCATGGAGCACGCACTCACTGAATCTGGTTCTCTCTGATGCATTATCGTGTTGCTTATAGGCAGCTGAGTTTTTTAACACCACCATCCAAGAGATTTAGACATTTTTATCTGGAGCTACACACAGCTGTGACGTGCTGAAAGAGCACGTGAAATATGGACTCCCCTCAGCACCATGAGATGGGAGAGCCGGGTGGAGGCTGTGAAACCTGTGCAATACCAACTCGGGGAGAATTATGATGCCCTGTGCTAAAACAAGGTTGGAGGCAAACAGCATTGCCGCCAAGATGAACAAATTTGGCTTCATGCGCGCAGTGGTCGTTTGGTATGACACATTGTTCAAAGTGAAAATCACCAGAAAGAGTTTGCAGGTGGTGAGTTTGAACCTTTCACAAGCAGTGGCTCAACTGAACTCAAACAGGGTATTCCTCCAAGACTACCACTCCGATGCAGCTTTCGCTGGCGCATTAGCAAGCGCAAATGAGTTGGCAGAGGAGATGTGTATTGTGCCCTGTTTCCGAGTGCAGCCCATTGGCCGTCCCAGGAAGAAGAGGAGTCTGTTTGGCTACGAGGGAGAGGATGAGCCTGTGACTGACCCTCAGCAGAAATTCGAAGTACATTTCTTTAATCAGTTTCTTGATTCTGCTATTCAGTCCGTCAACGAGGGCTTTACGCAGCTCGAAGAGCACAGCAGTGTTTTCAGCATCCTGTACAACACCCCACCGTCAAGGACATGGACACTGTAGTGCTTACCAGGGACTCCGCAACACTCGAGTGGGCCCTTACGTACGGGGATTCCAGGGACATCGACACAAAAGAGCTGTGTAATGAGTTCAAAGGTTTGGATAGGAGGGGGGTCGGCAGTTTTTTGTCTTGCCTTGGGCAGCACAACGTCGAGGGCCAGCCCTGAATGCAAACATGCATAAAGCCAGCTCAGCCCTGTGAGTTCTGTTGTCTATCAGTTGTTGTCTCTTTGTCTGGGTCGAGGAAACACCCCTCTTAATCTAGTCTAAATATAATGAATATGAACAAGTATAAGGTTGCTGCAGTTTACAGGGTTTTCACCCCCCCAAGGCCAGTTTTCTTCAGGAGTTTTTTAAAACCATTTGACTTGATTAGAAAAAACTGGTCCCATCATAGCCCATATAAAACCCTTTTACACCTGATTAATCACTGTCATACCTTATAGGGTCAAGCGTTTTCCTGGTAATGTTAAGGTGATACCAGTCTGCTTGCAGTTGTCAGTTATCGTCAGGTATGTGGATGATCAGGGCTTTATTCAGGAACGTTTCTTGGGCTACTTTGTCTCAAGTGGGCGAGATGCGCAGTCTGTGTTTGACTTTGTGAATTCTGAGATGTCTGAGTTTAACTTCATGGAGAAACCCTTTGCCCAAACCTACGATGGCACAGATGTAATGGACTGTATCTGCTATTTGTATTTTCAGATAAATCCTCTACTAATCCCTGATTAAGAGATCTGGGGAAGTGTACCAAAAAAAAATCTGTAGCATTGAAGGTCCCTAAGAACACAGTGTCCTCCATCGTTTATAAATGGAAGAAGTTTGGAACCACCAAGACTCTTCCTAGAGCTGGCCGCCGGGACAAACTGAGCAATCGGGGGAGAAGGGCCTTGGTCAGGGAGGTGACCAAGAACCCGATTGTCACTCTGAGAGAGCTCTATATTTCCTCTGGAGGTCCATCTCTGCAGCACTCCACCAATCAGGGCTTTATGGTAGAGTGGCGAGGTGGAAGCCTCTCCTCAGTAAAAGGCACATCACAGCCGGCTTGGACTTTGCCAAAAAACACCCAAAGACTCTAAAACCACGAGAACAAGATTCTCTGGTCTGATTAAACCAAGATTGAACTCTTTGGCTTGAATGCCAAGCGTCACGTCTGGAGGAAACCTGGCACCATTGAGTGGCCCAGCCATAGCCCGGACTTGAACCCAATCAAACATCTCTGGAGAGACCTGAAAATAGCTGTGCAGCAACGCTCCACATCCAACCTGACAGAGCTTGAGAGGATCTGCAGAGAGGAATGGTACAAACTTTCATTAGTAAATCATTATTATAACGCAAATGAAACCTAGAGTTCGGTTTATATAGCCATGGGGGAATGAAAAAAGTTGTGTATGTATTTGGTTGTGAAGATCTTAGAATACATGTAAAAAAAAAACGACTCAATAAAAAATAAAAAAAGGAATACTAAAATAGCCAATGTATCGTCATGTTGTATACATCATAACCCGAGGGGGGTCGAAATTGTTGTTCAAATGTTGCATGTACAGTTTTTAGTATCTACATATTGTGTTATATGTTAGAATGTCTAATTAACAACTATATTGTATACATTAATAATATTGTTTTGTCAGAAATATATAAATATAATGATAAATATCATCTCTTCAGTGGGTCATATGATTGAGTGAAGTCTGGCCCAGGAGTGTGAAGGTGAACGGAAAGGCTCTGGAGCAACGAACCGCCCTTGCTGTCTCTGCCTGGCCGGTTCCCCTCTCTCCATTGGGATTCTCTGCCTCTAACCCTATTACAGGGGCTGAGTCACTGGCTTACTGGTGCTCTTCCATGCCGTCCCTAGGAGGGGTGCGTCACTTGAGTGGGTTGAGTCACTGACGTGATCTTCCTGTCTGGGTTGGCGCCCCCCTTGGGTTGTGCCGTGGCGGAGATCTTTGTGGGCTATACTCGACCTTGTCTCAGGATGGTAAGTTGGTGGTTGAAGATATCCCTCTAGTGGTGTGGGGGCTATGCTTTGGCAAAGTGGGTGGGGTTATATCCTGCCTGTTTGGCCCTGTCCGGGGGTATCATCGGATGGGGCCACAGTGTCTCCTGACCCCTCCTGTCTCAGCCTCCAGTATTTATGCTGCAGTAGTTTATGTGTCGGGGTGCTAGGGTCAGTCTGTTATATCTGGAGTATTTCTCCTGTCTTATCCGGTGTCCTGTGTGAATTTAAGTATGCTCTCTCTAATTCTCTCTTTCTCTCTTTCTTTCTTTCTTTCTCTCTCTCGGAGGGCCTGAGCCCTAGGACCATGCCTCAGGACTACCTGGCATGATGACTCCTTGCTGTCCCCAGTCCACCTGGCCGTGCTGCTGCTCCAGTTTCAACTGTTCTGCATGCGGCTATGGAACCCTGACCTCTTCACCGGACATGCTACCTGTCCCAGACCTGCTGTTTCCAACTCTTCAGAGACATTAGGAACGGTAGAGATACTCTTAATTATCAGCTCTGAAAAGCCAACTGACATTTACTCCTGAGGTGCTGAATTGTTGCACCCTCGACAACTACTGTGATTATTATTATTTGACCATGCTGGTCATTTATGAACATTTGAACATCTTGGCCATGTTCTGTTATAATCTCCACCCGGCACAGCCAGAAGAGGACTGGCCACCCCTCATAGCCTGGTTCCTCTCTAGGTTTCTTCCTAGGTTTTGGCCTTTCTAGGGAGTTTTTCCTAGCCACCGTGCTTCTACACCTGCATTGCTTGCTGTTTGGGGTTTTAGGCTGGGTTTCTGTATAGCACTTTGAGATATCAGCTGATGTAAAATACATTTGATTTGATGACAAAGTTTTACCTGCACCTGTATGCAGACGATACAGTTGTGTGCTCTATTGCCCGCCCTGCTGATCATGCTCTATCTGAACTACGTTACACTTTCATTATTTTGCAGAAAACCTTTATTGCCCTTAAATTATTATTGAATTGTAACGATCTTCGTCTGGAGAAAGAGAGCAGGACCAAGGCGCAGCGTGGTAAGTGTTCATGATGAAACTTTAATAGAACAAACTGAACACTGAAATACAAAACAATAAATTGAACGAACGAAAACCGAAACAGTTCCGTGTGGAACACACAGACACGGAAGACAACCACCCACAAAACACAACAGAAAACAGGCTACCTAAATATGGTTCACAATCAGAGACAATGACTAACACCTGCCTCTGATTGAGAACCATATCAGGCCAAACGAAAAACCCAACATAGAAACACAAAACATAGATAACCCACCCAACTCACGCCCTGACCATACTAAAACAAAGAAAATACAAAAACACTAAGGTCAGAACGTGACAGGACCCCCCCCCCCCCAAAGCCTTTAGATGCATTTGACCCTAGAGCACTTTGTTTTATTATGGGTGCAGGTTCAGTACACATCCCTGCATTCTCTATCGTAAAGTAGGCGACCCTCTTTGAGGTCACGTAGGTCAATTTGTTGCTCTCTTTGCCTTTATAAAGCTCTTTTACATACTGTAAATTCCCTCTGTAGCTAACAGTTACAATAACCATTAGATGTACGAGGCAGAGTTATCATACACAGTGTCAGGGATTGCTAACTCTGGAAATTCCTTTGGTCTGTACAGAGTTCGGTAAATCAGCTCTTTGCCCCTTACTTGTGGAATAATCGCCAAGCTTCTCTAAACATTGATGTTTTGGTGTCTCTAGGTTAATTCAGACTGCTGAATGAGGCCTGTTACAACTTACTATTATTAAAGGATTCGTACCTTTAATAAAATACGAAACACTTGACGAAACAACAAAACCGACAAACGAACAGTCCTGTAAGTTGAACAGACAAAACAGAAAACAACCACCCACAAACACAGGTGGGAACAGGCTACCTAAGTATGGTTCTCAATCAGAGACAACGATAGACAGCTGCCTCTGATTGGGAACCATACCAGGCCAAACACATAGAAATACAAAACAAGGACAACATAGAACACCAGACATAGAATGCCCACCCAAACTCACGCCCTGACCAACCAAAATAGAGACATAAAAAGGATCTCTACGGTCAGGGCGTGACACCACCCCTCCCATGTGTTCCCAGGTACATATTTGGGAGCCCATATTCATTCAGGATGTAAGGCTTACTAGTTATGGCAAATGTTAGGAAAACTTGGTTGTTGTAACAAAACAAAAAACAAAACAAAAAAACAGCAAAGTTTTATACTTTGACCAAATCTTTTCACATACGTTTTATTTGGGTCTTTTTCATTTACTACGTTGATTGGCTCCAGCCCTTGGAAGCTCGGTGCATGTACAAAGAAAAATAACACAATTCAACAATTGATGGATGGTGACTAAAATAATGACATTGCCAGTAGTCATGTTAAGGTTTTCAAGGTTTTATTGGTGGAGTTTATGGATTTGCATGTGGCTGTGCATTATATGGTGTCGGCATAGGAAAGAGGATCTGATCATGCCTATTGGTATTCTTGATCAAGTCTTGATCCAAAAAGACACACAACTGTTATTGGGTTAATTCCACATTTGCTTGGTAGTGTATTATGATGGTATGAGACAAAATAAATAATACAATTTAAGTAAAGTAAAAATAAACGATATTATCCTAAATTGAGAGATGAATAAAAAATGTGTTGTCACATCAACATCATCAAAAATCTTTCACAATGTACCTGTTTTCAGTATAGAACGACATGTATACAGATTATATTATTCAAGGTTTGAAATGAACACAATGAGAAGTGATTTTGTAACAACAGTTTTGAATGGGTAATTGTATCAAATATATATCATTGTATGTTTTAATTAGCGCTCATTTAAACTGTTTTCATCACTGCCTTGTAAACCCATTCTTGTAAGTTGGAGCTACTGTACGTGATTGTCTGGGGCTGCTGTACAGATTTGAGCACTTGCCAAGATGTTGATATTTCTGGGCATGTCTCACCTGTAACATGATAATAGTAAAGATTATGATGGTAATAATAATATTGTTATATTATTTTTATAATAATAAAAATCTGTCAATCAACCATATGTCTTTCTTAAAAGCCTTTTTTTGCATCAGCAGTTGTCACAAAGCGTTTTAGAGATACCCAGTCTAAAAATCCAAGACCCATCAATGCATTTGTCGAAGCACAGCCTCTAGGAAACACTCCCTAAAGTCATAAACCTAGGATTACAGTTTTTCTCAATTGCTAAAACACTAAAACCCATTTGCTGAACAAAGTTCTCAGTTGCCTGGACTCATTTAGCTAATTATGCAGTCTGTTGTCAATACCTTAAACCATTTCACATGGTAAAACACAATTTGCAGATCTCACGTAGACTTTTCAGCAAAACTCTAAACACATTCTCATTCTCAAAACACATTCTGCACTCTAATGCACATGTCATCCATACTGGTAAACACAAGTGGCAACAATCAAATACAAATAGAGAACACATGTCATTGATTGAACACAACCACTCAAAATTGATTTAACATCAGTTTCCACCGAGCTGCTCAGGTAAGGGAATGGTTTAACATCAATGGGCAGTTTATGAACTTGTACCTCCCTCCATACTCGCCTTTCCTGAATCCGATTGAGGAGTTTTTCTCCTCTTGGAGATGGAAAGTGTATGATAGACAACCCTACACCAGAGTAAATCTGCTGCAAGCCATGGATTTAGCCTGTGGTGATATAGGTGAGGAATCATGTCAGGGCTGGATACAGCACACAAGAGGCTTCTTCCCCCGTTGCCTCAGGAGGGACAATATTGCTTGTGATGTCGACGAAGTGCTCTGGCCTGACCCAGCCCAAAGACAAGAAGAAGCACATTGATCACATGTTTACTCCTTTGATTTTTGTCCCTTTTTAGTATTGTATACTGTAGTACAGTGCATTGTAGGCTGTATACTGTACAATGGACAAATTGTATGGCCCTGAACATTGTGCTTTCCATTTATTAACAGTACTGACTGCTCAATAGATTTTGACTGGTTGCAGGTTCATATCAACAAAGAACAAGAATTACAGTCTCACAGAGACAAAGGACAAGAATTACAGTCTCACAGAGACAAAGAACAAGAATTACAGTATCACAGAGACAAAGAACAAGAATTACAGTATCACAGAGACAAAGGACAAGAATTACAGTCTCACAGAGACAAAGAACAAGAATTACAGTATCACAGAGACAAAGAACACGTTTGTGAGATGCAGGGTACAGTACTGTAAAAATAGGGGTACAAGGAGGAGGAAGAACAAAAAACTAAATTGTAAAGAGCAAAGCAGAGTAGTAATTTCTGATCAATTTTGAGCTACTATGATAGAACATGTTTTCGTTCATCAAAAGACAATGACGGAAAAATATGAATATTTTTTTAGATTAAAAATGTACTTCTCCCTGAGAATTGTATGTTTTGAACAATGTGTTTTCTATTTTTCGGTGTATTGTTTACTGACTGCTTGAGAGTGTATATCATTTTGATCACTTTGTTTATGATTTGAGAGCAGTGTTTGATTTTGAACACAGGTAAAACTGTTTTGAGGCGAATGTTTCATTTTGCGAGAGGAGTCAGAGGTTATGTAAATAGTGCTTGAAGATGAGGTTTTGTGTTTAATGTTTTCAGGAAATGGAGCAAGGTTTCAGAAATTGTGTTTTAGCAATTGAGAAAAACTGTAATAATTCCCTAAAAATTGGATGTCATTGTCTTTAATAACTGTTGCAATACAAAACATTGAAACCTTGTTAAATATTTGTTACTTTGGTATATATTGAGTGAAATGTTAAATGGTGGACTGCCGTGTACCTGCTGGGGACCAAAGTATTATTTCAAGACATTCTTTGAGGATGATTCTATGACAAATACAAGGGACCAAAATATTATTCACTGAAATTCACTTGGGCTAAGTGCCAATTTGAATCTCAAAAACAGACTTCAATAGTATATCACTGTAGTGAGTGTTATTAGACTCGAACATTCTCTCTCCCTCTCTGTCTGCCCCCTCTCTCTCGCCATCTCTTTCCCTCTCTCTCTCAGACTCCCTCAGAGGAGACTTTAGGCTACAAGGAGTTTGTGGAGGCAGCTAAGACTGTGAAGCATATCCCTGTGGCTCTGTGCAGCGATAAGGAGGCATGGGCCAAACTCAGCATCGTGTCTGACGCTATCGCCATCTTCAGAAAGGTAAACTACTACACCACACCTTTCACTTTGTCCAACAGAAATCACCTGCTTGGCTCCCGTTACAACAACTTTGACAACAAATGTATGAGAAAATACCAACTGAAAAATGTGATCTATGGTGTGTGTTCAGGCAGATAACCACCAAGACAACCTTCAGCTCTCTGAGACCAAGAAAGTGGAGGCGGACGGCCTTGCTCGCTTTATCACCATGAACGAGCTTCGCTACATCACCGAGTACAACCAAGTGGTAGTCACTGACCACAGCACTGTTCATCTACACCTTACACACTACGCTATACAACAGCACCTATTAACAGTTATACCAGCCTTGTCATGATTACACCTTGCCATCACATCTTTGTATTATTAGCCTTTCATGTTCAGTCATATAACCAGACTATACCTACAGACAGTTAATGTACTGTCACATGCCTCTGTTGATATCTATTTCCTATAGCTCTCTCTCTCTCCTCTCAGACAGCAGTGGGTCTGTTCCAGTCTGAGGTGAAGGCACACCTCCTGCTCTTCATCAACAGGGGGAGTGGTGACTATAAAGAGCTCAAGGACCGACTAGGAGCTCTGGCCCCAGAATTTGTTGGCGAGGTGAGAGCAGGCAAGCAGCAACTGGACCTGAAAAGAGCGACTGAACAAAACCTCTGTTATATCGGCCATTTGATTCAAATCTTGAGATAATGTCCCTAATCCCCTATTTGGAATCGGTTCTTTTGAATCAACTATTTAATTGAATCTTGAATTTAATATGTAAATTGGATCAATGGAGTCAGATGTTTTGAACTGCTCTGTGAACTGAGAAAACCCTTACCAAATGCGGGAGATAAGGAACTGTCCATCAACAAAATTCATATATATATTGAACTACTCGTCAATAAAATCACAGATTTTAGTTTTAGTTTCTGTTGTCAAACGTATTTGCTACAGTGTGCTCTACTGAATATTACCATGATTTCTTTGTCACAGTTCCTGTTTGTGCTGGTACACGGGGTGAAGTCCAATGAGAAATTCTGGGCTACTTCGGCCTGACGTCACGTGACCTTCCCCGCGTGGGCATTTACGACCGCGACTCAGATATGAAGTGGCTCATGCCCGAGGGAGAGATCTCCACCGAGCGTGTGCGGGAATTCTGCCAGTCACTCATACTAGGCAATCTCAAGGTCAGAGGTCAAAACAAACCTGAGTTCAAATAGTATTGGTTCTCTTTCAAATGCCTTTGAGGGTTGATTGAGCCTGCCTGGAGTGCCAGATGGACAGGGTTTGCACTTTTTGGACTATTCTATTGGTTCCATTGTGCCAGGCAAGCTCAATTAAGAGCAGGTAAATACGTATTTGAAAGAAAACAAATACTATTTGAACCCATATCTATGGCGCAGTATACGTTTCAGTGGTTTTGATAATATGTAGAAAGAGGCAATAAATTATACTGTGTGGCCTCCATTTAATGTATCTATATTGCTTCTCAAAAACTTTTTTCATCTTTTTAGGAGGTGAAGTAGGCAGGAGAACCTGATCCTAAAACGGAGTTGTAAAATAAACAAATAAAGGAATGTAAATAATTAGCTTTGTGACAATAATTGTGTCTTTTTTGGAGTCAGTATTGATTTCTGCCTGAATCTTATGTAGGCTATGTGTGTGCTCTGGTGTGCATGGTGTGTGTTTATGTGAGGGCAAGTCTGCCATCTGCGAGTTGACAACAGCTCAGTGGCTACTCACCACTGAGATTTTGGATGTGATGGTTACAATCGCAACTGATTGACCTCAGTAGACTAATAGGGCCTGGAGGGTCTAACAGAGAAAGAAGAATTGGAATCTGTCTTCAGAAAAAATAACAGTTGAGGATTTCAAATGCAATCGCAAAGAAACAACAAATACAATAGAATATGATGCAGTATATTACAATACAATACAGACCTGTGTTCAAATACATGTACAGGATATTTGAGTGTCTGGTATATAAAACACTTTTTCAAATACACAGCCCAAAACAATAACTTTTATTTTTGTATTTGAATGGTTATTTGTAAAAACCAAATAGTCTGCCAAATTGTATTATTTGACATTATTTTCAAATTCTTATGTAAATTCATGAGAGTATATTTGAGTTTTTCAAATAATTTAAGTGTATTTCCAAATATATAAAAAAATTCAACTACTTATCTTTTGAAATAAAAGATCAGAATACTTCGAATGTATGAGCAATTAATTTAAATATTTTAAATACAGTGGCAAGAAAAAGTATGTGAGCCGTTTGGAATTACCTGGATTTCTGCATAAATTGGTCATAAAATTTGATCTGATCTTCATCTAAGTCACAACAACAGACAAACACAGTCTGTTTAAACTAATAACACAAACAATTATATGTTGTCATGTCTTTATAGAACTCACCGTGTAAACATTCACAGTATAGGGTGGGAAAAGTATGTGAAATGTTGGATATAATAACTGGTTGACGCTCCTTTGGCAGCAATAAACTCAACCAAATGTTTTCTGTAGACCTGCACAGCGGTCAGGAGGAATTGTTGGACCATTCATCTTTACAAAACTGTTTCAGTTCAGCAATATTCTTAGGATGTCTGGTGCGAACCTCTCTCGAGGTCATGCCACAGCGTCTCGATGGGTTGAGGTCAGGACTCTGACTGGGCCATTCCAGAAGGCGTATTTTCTTCTGTTGAAGCCATTCTGTTGTTGATTTACTTGTGTTTTGGGTCATTGTCCTGTTGCGTCGCCCAACTTCTATTGAGCATCAACTGGCGGACAGATAGCCTTAAATTCTCCTGCAAAATGTCTTGATAAACTTGGGAATTCATCTTTCTGTCAATGATAGCAGTTGTCCAGGCCCTAAAGCAGCAAAGCAGCCCCAAACCATGATGCTCCCTCCACCATACTTTACAGTTGGGATGAGGTTTTGATGTTGGTGTGCTGTGCCTTTTTTTCTCCACACATAGTGTTATGTGTTCCTTCCAAACAAATCAACTTTAGTTTGACTCCTGACTCCAAATAGCTTTTGGAAAAGTCAATAGCCAAGGGGTTCCCATACTTTTTCCAACCTACACTGTGAATGTTTAAATGATGTATTTAATATAGACAAGAAAAATACAATAATTTGTGTGTTATTAGTTTAAGCACACTGTGTTTGTCTATTGTTGTGACTAAGATGAAGATCAGATAACATTTTATGACTAATTTATGCAGACATCCAGGTAATTCCAAAGGGTTCACATACTTTTTCTTGCCACTGTAGTATTTGAACCCAGATCTGATTAAGTTACGTACAGTTGAAGTCGGAAGTTTACATACACCTTAGCCAAATACATTTAAACTCATTTTTCCACAATTCCTGACATTTAATCCTAGTAAAAAATCCCTGTTTTAGGTCAGTTAGGATCACCACTTTTTTTAAGAGTGTGAAATGTCAGAATAATAGTAGAGAAAATGATTTATTTCAGCTTTTATTTCTTTCATCACATTCCCAGTGGGTCAGAAGTTTACATACACTCAATTAGTATTTGGTAGCATTGCCTTTAAATTGATTAACTTCGGCCAAATGTTTCGGGTAGCCTTCCACAAGCTTCCCATAATAAGTTGGGTGAATTTTGGCCCATTCCTCCTGACAGAGCTGGTGTAACTGGGTCAGGTTTGTAGGCCTCCTTGCTCGCATGTGCTTTTTCAGTTCTGCCCACACATTTTCTATAGGATTGAGGTCAGGGCTTTGTGATGGCCACTCCAATACCTTGACTTTGTTGTCCTTAAGCCATTTTGCCAGAATTTGGAAGTATGCTTGGGGTCATTGTCCATTTGGAAGACACATATGCGACGAAGCTTTAACTTCCTGACTGATGTCTTGAGATGGTGCTTCAATATATCCACATACTTTTCCTACCTCATGATGCCATCTATTTTGTGAAGTGCAGCAGTCCCTCCTGCAGCAAAGCACCCCCACAACATGATGCTGCCACCCCCGTGCTTCATGGTTGGGATGGTATTCTTTGGCTTGTAAGCCTCCCTATTTTTCCTCTAAACATGACGATGGTCATTATGGCCAAACAGTTCTATTTTTGTTTCATCAGACCAGAGGACATTTCTCCAAAAAGTACGATCTTTGTCCCCATGTGCAGTTGCAAACCGTAGTCTGGCTTTTTTATGATGGTTTTGGAGCAGTGGCTTCCTCCTTGCTGAGCAGCCTTTCAGGTTATGTTGATATAGGACTCGTTTTACTGTGGACATAGATACTTTTGTACCTGTTTCCTCCAGCATCTTCACAAGGTCCTTTGCTGTTGTTCTGGGATTGATTTGCACTTTTCGCACCAAAGTACGTTCAACTCTAGGAGACAGAACCTCCTTCCTGAGCGGTATGATAGCTGTGTGGTCCCATGGTGTTTATATTTGCATACTATTGTTTGTACAGATGAACGCGGTACCTTCAGGTGTTTGGAAATTGCTCCCAAGGATGAACTAGACTTGCGGAGGTCTACCATTTTTTTCTGAGGTCTTGGCTGATTTCTTTTGATTTTCCCATAATGTCAAGCAAAGAGGCACTGAGTTTGAAGGTAGGCCTTGAAATACATCCACAGGTACACCTCCAAATGAATCAAATTATGTTAATTAGCCCATCAGAAGCTTCTAATGCCATGACATCATTTTCTGGAATTTTCCAAGCTGTTTAAAGGCACAGTCAACTTAGTGTATGTAAACTTCTGACCCACTGGAATTGTGATACAGTGAATTATAAGTGAAATAATCTGTCTGTAAACAATTGTTGGATTAATGACGTGTGTCATGCACAAAGTAGATATCCTAACCGGCTTGCCAAAACTATAGTTTGTTAACAAGAAATATGTGGAATAGTTGAAAAACAAGTTTTAATGACTCCAACCTAAGTGTATGTAAACTTCCGACTTCAACTGTACATGAAAGATCCAGTCACTGTTGGCCAGCCTACAGCAGTGGAAGAGGGGAGTGAGTGCAGATTTCTAGACATTAAGGGCCGTACATTAAAGTAAAGAAGGATTGGAGCACTTGGGGTGAATATAAAAGACCAGAAAAAAGAACAGATTATCTGACTGCTGTGCTGAAAGAAACAGGAGAAGAAAACAACACACCAAAGAGAAAGAAAAGTTGATCCAAATAAATTCCTTAAAAAGTGGATGGGAATTTTCAAGGCAAAGACTTGGAATTAAGGATAATTTGTAGGGATGGAGTGCCAAGTGTCTGTGTTTGTGGATGTGTACTGCAATCAAAGTTGAGACAACATTGGAAAAAATGCGTCCACAAAAGAGGGTAGATGATCAGAGGATGATGTGATGGGTTGTTGTCTTGTGTTTTATTTCATCCACATGAGGGAGACATTTTATGGAGATAGTGGACACCTTCTAGGGGATCACTGTTGTCAAGTCGGTGACAATTGTTGGTCACCTCTTTTGAAAGTGTGTTGCATTCTGGGGCTAAAACATTTCTGACGTGGGTCTATATGTCGACTGCATGAACTTGACAAAAATCATGTGATCAAAGGTAATGAAGATTTGACTCCAAGTTTCTGCAGTTGCTCTTCACCAACCTCCTCCTGCATCCACCACCTGCATTGTGGGCGGCTCTATTGTCAACCAATCATTAGTGTTTTTGTTCGACCCATGCAAATGTGACCAAAAACATGACTGAAACAGGAACCAACTTGCTAAAATGTATGTGTAGCCTACAGTGCATAAATGAATGATGTGATTGAGGCTCTCTCTTATTGATTGTATAATGTACACACAAATTATTTCAGTTTGTGAGTGGGTGTTGGAGACATGTTTTTTTGACAATATAAAGGAAACCTTTAATAAACAATGGCAACACTGCCATGGTGATCTGAGCCTTACTGTTGGATAACAACATTAGTATCCGACTTTCGGTTGTCGCAGATGCACCTCTCCTGACTTTACTTCTTGACTTTGGTCTACAGTCAGTTGCTTTAGCCTTACCACTCAAACCAGCCCTACTATATGTTTGCCTCTGAAAAATTAAAGACTCAGATCATCAAAAGCATATGTGTGTGGTGTGTTTGCATAATGTGAGTGTTTAATTGGCGTCTGTCTGAATTCAGAATTTGTCCAAGATGTCCTATGTGCAAATGAAACTGTTAATCATCTAATGTTGCTATGCTGAATGAAAAGAAGGCTGTGTAAAATAATGGTGCCTAACTGCTCATATAGCCTCTAATCTTCAAATGAACCAAGTGAATCTTGTACAAGCAATAATTTAAATCGATCAATGAATTGCCAAGACAAAATGTGTTTCCTACTTTAGAGCAGGGGTGTCAAACTCATTCCATGGAGGGCCTAGTGTCTGTAGGTTTTTGTTTTTTCCTTTCAATTAAGACCTAGACAACTACTGTAGGTGAGGGGAGTAATTAGTGCCTTAATTCAGCAATCAAGTACAAGGAAGGAATGAAAACCCACAGACACTCAGCCCTCCGTGTAATGAGTTTGAAGTGTGCTTTAGAGTAAGGGCTGTCAAACCTGTCAGGAACTCAATTAGAGAATCAACCACACCTGAGTAAATTTCTGCATTCCAAATCAACCCCTAGCCCCTACACCTACCACTTAGTCACTTATGGGCATTTGAAACGATCAGATAGGTTAAAGCAATATGTTAATTGCTTCACCTTGCCTTCTGATAGGCTGGATGCAATTGTGGCCATATTGCTTATCCTTATTCAATCTTTTCTGATTAACAGAAGTGTTTAGGCCAGGGTGTAGGATTTAGGGGTCAATTTGGAAATAGAAATGTAATGTAGTTCAGTGGCTGACAGCTGTCCTTAATTACCAACGACATTAGAAGGGTCTGGGATTCCTTTAAAAGGAGCAACCAAAAGTCTGGAAAATATAGTAAAAGGAATATTCCTACCCTACCGTATGCCTACCATTAGTTCTGAATACTGGTGAGGTTTTGAGGGCAAAATGGCCGTGATGATTGGAATTGCTTTCAGGTATGTTTTTAAAAGTCTTGATTTAGTTTGTTTCCCTTGTCCTTCAGGTAGCTATGTTTATAACATACATTCTTTTTCCTAAAGAGTTTCTTGGCTTTGTTGCCTGCTAATTGGAGGGATAACGTGTTCTACATCAGAAGGTGAGTTCATTTCAAATAACGGCTACGTAGTTCCATAACCTTAAGGCTGGCATTTATATTATTATTTTTTTTTACATAGGTGATTGGTCTCCTGCACTGGGTTCTAATGCAGCATGGCTCTATGCAGGATCACTTAGGTCTCTAGGATATGGCAATTATAAGTCTCCAACAGCTCAAATGAGAGCGCAACAGAAACATCCGGCCTCCATCCTGCGGAAGGAACTGGCCCCCATGTCCCAGCAACCTCAGCAAATGAGATATCAAGCTCAAATGCCCCAGAATCAACAAGCCACTGAACTTCAGAAGCAACTGACTGCCATGAACCAGCAAGTGTGGCATCCAGCTCAAATGCCCCTGCAGCAGAAGCAACCGACCGCCGTGCCCCAGCAAGTGTGGCATCAAGCTCAAATGCCCCTGCAGCAGAAGCAACCGACCGCCGTGGCCCAGCAAGTGTGGCATCCAGCTCAAATGCCCGTGCAGCAGAAGCAACCGACCGCCGTGCCCCAGCAAGTGTGGCATCCAGCTCAAATGCCCCTGCAGCAGAAGCAACCGACCGCCGTGCCCCAGCAAGTGTGGCATCAAGCTCAAATGCCCGTGCAGCAGAAGCAACCGACCGCCGTGCCCCAGCAAGTGTGGCATCCAGCTCAAATGCCCCTGCAGCAGAAGCAACCGACCGCCGTGCCCCAGCAAGTGTGGCATCCAGCTCAAATGCCCCTGCAGCAGAAGCAACCGACCGCCGTGGCCCAGCAAGTGTGGCATCCAGCTCAAATGCCCGTGCAGCAGAAGCAACCGACCGCCGTGCCCCAGCAAGTGTGGCATCCAGCTCAAATGCCCCTGCAGCAGAAGCAACCGACCGCCGTGCCCCAGCAAGTGTGGCATCCAGCTCAAATGCCCCTGCAGCAGAAGCAACCGACCGCCGTGCCCCAGCAAGTGTGGCATCCAGCTCAACTGCCCCTGCAGCAGAAGCAACCGACCGCCGTGCCCCAGCAAGTGTGGCATCCAGCTCAAATGCCCCTGCAGCAGAAGCAACCGACCGCCGTGCCCCAGCAAGTGTGGCATCCAGCTCAAATGCCCCTGCAGCAGAAGCAACCGACCGCCGTGCCCCAGCAAGTGTGGCATCCAGCTCAAATGCCCCTGCAGCAGAAGCAACCGACCGCCGTGCCCCAGCAAGTGTGGCATCCAGCTCAAATGCCCCTGCAGCAGAAGCAACCGACCGCCGTGCCCCAGCAAGTGTGGCATCCAGCTCAAATGCCCCTGCAGCAGAAGCAACCGACCGCCGTGGCCCAGCAAGTGTGGCATCCAGCTCAAATGCCCGTGCAGCAGAAGCAACCGACCGCCGTGCCCCAGCAAGTGTGGCATCCAGCTCAAATGCCCCTGCAGCAGAAGCAACCGACCGCCGTGCCCCAGCAAGTGTGGCATCCAGCTCAAATGCCCCTGCAGCAGAAGCAACCGACCGCCGTGCCCCAGCAAGTGTGGCATCCAGCTCAACTGCCCCTGCAGCAGAAGCAACCGACCGCCGTGCCCCAGCAAGTGTGGCATCCAGCTCAAATGCCCCTGCAGCAGAAGCAACCGACCGCCGTGCCCCAGCAAGTGTGGCATCCAGCTCAAATGCCCCTGCAGCAGAAGCAACCGACCGCCGTGCCCCAGCAAGTGTGGCATCCAGCTCAAATGCCCGTGCAGCAGAAGCAACCGACCGCCGTGCCCCAGCAAGTGTGGCATCCAGCTCAAATGCCCGTGCAGCAGAAGCAACCGACCGCCGTGCCCCAGCAAGTGTGGCATCCAGCTCAAATGCCCGTGCAGCAGAAGCAACCGACCGCCGTGCCCCAGCAAGTGTGGCATCCAGCTCAAATGCCCCTGCAGCAGAAGCAACCGACCGCCGTGCCCCAGCAAGTGTGGCATCCAGCTCAAATGCCCCTGCAGCAGAAGCAACCGACCGCCGTGCCCCAGCAAGTGTGGCATCCAGCTCAAATGCCCCTGCAGCAGAAGCAACCGACCGCCGTGCCCCAGCAAGTGTGGCATCCAGCTCAAATGCCCCTGCAGCAGAAGCAACCGACCGCCGTGCCCCAGCAAGTGTGGCATCCAGCTCAAATGCCCCTGCAGCAGAAGCAACCGACCGCCGTGCCCCAGCAAGTGTGGCATCCAGCTCAAATGCCCCTGCAGCAGAAGCAACCGACCGCCGTGCCCCAGCAAGTGTGGCATCCAGCTCAAATGCCCCTGCAGCAGAAGCAACCGACCGCCGTGCCCCAGCAAGTGTGGCATCCAGCTCAAATGCCCCTGCAGCAGAAGCAACCGACCGCCGTGCCCCAGCAAGTGTGGCATCCAGCTCAAATGCCCCTGCAGCAGAAGCAACCGACCGCCGTGCCCCAGCAAGTGTGGCATCCAGCTCAAATGCCCCTGCAGCAGAAGCAACCGACCGCCGTGCCCCAGCAAGTGTGGCATCCAGCTCAAATGCCCCTGCAGCAGAAGCAACCGACCGCCGTGCCCCAGCAAGTGTGGCATCCAGCTCAAATGCCCCTGCAGCAGAAGCAACCGACCGCCGTGCCCCAGCAAGTGTGGCATCCAGCTCAAATGCCCCTGCAGCAGAAGCAACCGACCGCCGTGCCCCAGCAAGTGTGGCATCCAGCTCAAATGCCCCTGCAGCAGAAGCAACCGACCGCCGTGTCCCAGCAAGTGTGGCATCCAGCTCAAATGCCCCTGCAGCAGAAGCAACCGACCGCCGTGCCCCAGCAAGTGTGGCATCCAGCTCAAATGCCCCGTGCAGCAGAAGCAACCGACCGCCGTGCCCCAGCAAGTGTGGCATCCAGCTCAAATGCCCCGTGCAGCAGAAGCAACCGACCGCCGTGCCCCAGCAAGTGTGGCATCCTAGCTCAAATGCCCGTGCAGCAGAAGCAACCGACCGCCGTGCCCCAGCAAGTGTGGCATCCAGCTCAAATGCCCGTGCAGCAGAAGCAACCGACCGCCGTGCCCCAGCAAGTGTGGCATCCAGCTCAAATGCCCGTGCAGCAGAAGCAACCGACCGCCGTGCCCCAGCAAGTGTGGCATCCAGCTCAAATGCCCGTGCAGCAGAAGCAACCGACCGCCGTTCCCCAGCAAGTGTGGCATCCAGCTCAAATGCCCCTGCAGCTGAAGCAACCGCCCACTGAACCTCAGAAGAAGCTGACGTCTGTGCCCCAGCAAGTGTCGTATCGATCTAAAATGCTCCAGCAGCAAAATCATCTGGCTGCCATGCCACAGATGCCTCTTCTCATGTGGCATCCAGCTCAATTTCCCCAGCAGCAGCAGGAGCTGGCCGTCGAACCCCAGCAGCAGCAGGAGCTGGCCGTCGAACCCCAGCAGCAGCAGGAGCTGGCCGTCGAACCCCAGCAGCAGCAGGAGCTGGCCGTCGAACCCCAGCAGCAGCAGGAGCTGGCCGTCGAACCCCAGCAGCAGCAGGAGCTGGCCGTCGAACCCCAGCAGCAGCAGGAGCTGGCCGTCGAACCCCAGCAGCAGCAGGAGCTGGCCGTCGAACCCCAGCAGCAGCAGGAGCTGGCCGTCGAACCCCAGCAGCAGCAGGAGCTGGCCGTCGAACCCCAGCAGCAGCAGGAGCTGGCCGTCGAGCCCCAGCAGGAGCTGGCCGTCGAGCCCCAGCAGCAGCAGGAGCTGGCCGTCGAACCCCAGCAAGTGAGGTATCCAGCTCAAATGCCCCAGCAGCAACCGAACCACATTCCTCAGCAAGAATGGCATGTAGCTCACATGCCCCTGCAGCAGAAGCAACTGGCCACTGAACCTCAGCAGAAGGAACTGACCGCCATGCCCCAGCAAGTGTGGTATCGAGCTAAAACGCTCCAGCAGCATAATCATTTGGCCGCCATGCCACAGAAGCAACAGGCCTCCATTCCCCAGCAGCCTCCGCTCGTGTGGCATCCAGCTTATTTTCCCCAGCAGCAGAAGGATCTGGCCGTCGAACCCCAGCAGCAAGTTAGGTATCCAGCTCAAATGCCCCAGCAGCAACCGAACCCCATTCCTCAGCAATTATGGCATGTAGCCCAAATGCCCCAGCAGCAACTGGTCCCAATGTCTCAGCAGAAGCACTACGAAAGCACTGAAGATGGCGCCTCTAGTAGTTCTCAGTTCCAAATCAGTTCCAAATCGCACTACTGAGAATGGCAGAACTGTCTTCTCCCAAACCCGCTACACTCCTAGGGAGGCTATGCCTGTTGACAGTGGAAATGCTCCCAATGACAGTGATGTTGGCATATTTGAACCAAGCACATACCCACCACTAGTAAAGGATCCTACAAGGTAACATACAACTTTAATTTGGTTTTAACTTTGCTCTCTGAATTTGAAATCCTTTGTACTAACCATGTATCTGCCAACAGGAAAATCTAATGGTGGATTCATCCTTCAGAAGCTGATGGTGAGACTTTTTTTATTGTCAAATTGATGACATAAGATTCTGTTGCTGACACTGTTCTAATTTCTTTCAGGTTTCAGTCATGCTTTTGTTCTGACCAGGAAGTTGCCGTGTTCTTGCTACTCTTGCATGATTGAATCAATAAACAATTTTACTTTCCAATATCTAGTGTCTTTGCAGTACTGAGGGTACTCTTGTGCTTGCTGATTTCAAACAGATGGTGTGGGTTACCAGTACAGTTGGCAGTAAAAGAGAATGTGTTTCAGTCTTCAAATAGCTAGTTTTTTACCTTTGCTACTGGTTGTTCAATTCCAAGTTTGGCTCTACATTAGTGTTGTCAAGTGGTGAAATGTCAGACCTTCCTCATGTTCATACTTTTGTATGTTGACACCCCTTCAAATTACTGGATTTGGCTTTCCGGACACCCGTTGCTGAAGCGTATAAAATCGAGCACAGCTGTGCAATCTCCATATTCAAACATTGGCAGTAGAAGGGCCTTGATGAGCTCTCACTTTCAACGTGGCACAGTCATAGGATGACACTTTTCCAAGTCAGTTTGTCAAATTTCCACCCTGCTAAAGAATCCCCGGTGAAGTAAGTTAATGTGATAGGCCACACAATCACACAACAGGGCTGTAGTCCTCGGTTGCAACACTTAGCATTCCAAACTGCCTCTGGATGCACTGTTAGCACCAGAACTGTTCAGGTGCTTCATGAAGCGTGTTTCGATGAACAGCTGCACACAAGCCTACAATCAATATGTGCAATGCCAGTTGTCTGCGGGGGTTGTGTAAAGCTTGGTGATATTGGACTCAAGCGCAATGGAATTGCATTGTCTGGAGAGACTAATCACTCCATCTGGCAGGACAAATCTGGGTTTCACTAATGCCAGGAGAACGCTACCTGCCCGACTGCTTTGTGCCAACTTAAGTTTGGTGGAATAAATGTCTGGGGCTGTTTATGATTGTTTGGGCTAGGCCCCTTAGTTCCAGTGAAGGGAAGTCTTAACGCTACAGCATACAATAACATTCTAGACAATGCTTTGCTTCCAACTTTATGACAACAGTTTGGGGGAAGGACCTTTCCTGTTTCTGTATGACAGTACACAATGCAAGGTCCATACAGAAACGGTTTGCGATTGGTGTGGAAGAATTTGACAGGCCTGGAAAGAGCCTTGAACTCAACCCTATCGAACACCTTTGGCATGAATTGGAATGCCGACTGCGAGCCAGGCCTAATCAACCAACATCAGTTTCTGACCTCATACTGTTATGGCTGAATGAAAGCAAATCACCACAGATGTTCAAACAACTAGTGGAACGCCTTCCCAGAAGAGTGAAGGCTTTTATAGCTGCAATTGGGGTGAGCAAACTCCATATTAATGCCCATGATTTTGAAATTAGATGTTCAACAAGCTGATGTCCATAACTTTGGTCATGTAGTGCACTTTAGTTGTAGTTATGTAGGCATGCATTGTACACGGTGTTAACAATCCAGACTTATTCTTCAACATCAATCTGAGTCTTAGGAAGAGTACTAAGCTAAAATATGGAATTGTTTTAAACGTTCATACCATGATCAATTAGATGTATGAATTTTTGGGACACTTCAGGTATCAACATTTTATCACTGTTTTGATAAAATATAGAATTTTGCCTTTGCTACTATAGCCCACAGTAACACATTGAATAATGCCTTTTTTATAGATGGCAAAGTTTTGTAGTTTCTCATATCTAGGTGGTGGCACATTTAACCCTTTATGTATCACATTTTGCCACATACTGTATGTCCGAAACCAGATGGTGAGTAATATATGGAATTAAGTAGTAACCTAAACAAGTGTTAAACAAATCAAAATATGTTTGGCATTTTTCAAAGTAGCCACCCTTTGCCTTGATGACAGCTTTGCACACTCTTGGCATTCTCTCAACCAGCTTCATGAGGTAGTCCCTTGGAATGCATTTCAATTAGAGTGACCCAGCACATTTTTTTTTGATGCCAGCTCAATTGGGCTTTCCACTTTCCTTATGTATTTATTTAGTAATGGTGATAACATAATCACTCCGGACAGACAATTTTTAAAAACTCATATAAAGGTTGCAGCAGCCTAGGCTACTCCTAAACAGAGATCTGACATGCTGTATGGGATGAAAACGAGATGATTTTTCAGTCTGATCATATAGGCTAATAGCAGCTGCGTACAGCCTATGTGCCATGTCCATCTGGTCAGGGTAAACTAATTGGTAACGTTATGTATTTATAGTCCATTTGTGTGTCAGGAGAAAATGTGATTAAATTTGGTTTACATTCGAACTTGGGCTGGCCAGGCTGCCTATACGTTTTCAATCCACAATTAGTAACTGGAATTAATCAACATAATAGTGATGACAGATGTGAGTTAATGTTTTATTAGGCTTACCGTTGCATAGCTCTGCATGATGCAAACAGGGCTGACCCTCCCATTAGGCAAGATTATGCGGCCGTCTTTTTGGCAATTGGCTGCCACCCTCCGGTGCCCCTGATCCGCTTCTAAACCGCTCGCACTCCAGCCACCAGCTCATAGCCATTGCTGCAGGTCCCGCCCCCACCCTTTTTTCTCTTCTCCCGAAGTTCACTCTTACTATCTTTGGTAGCTATGGTGATGTGTGTGTTTTATATGGGATTATCCAACTGTGAAACATTAATAAATTGGAATTTGCCAATTCAATTATTGTATTGTCTTTTTGTTTGTGTGACGAAGACGGTTGGTGATTTAAGGCAGTAGCCTAACCTATCCTGTTAACGTTAACTAGCTCATACTAGTAGATATCATCAGCTAAAAGTAAGCTACAGAGATTTGAAACAAATGTGCTACCATGTCTAAGAGACAAAAACGAATGAAGCGAATAAAAAAAAAATGAATGAGAAAAGAGGCACAATCTCTAAACCAAAGCAATTCTCTGCTGAAATTGATCAGCGTGCAGCAATGTCCATCAGCCGGTATAGAGAACGACAAGCCTCCGGGGACAGGCGTTCATTCGCCGAGAGGGACGAGCCCCCTTTCGCTGGTTCTAGCAGTGAAGAGGGCGAACCGGAGGAGCCATCCACTTCCACCAATGATGAGAGCTCACTGGGTGAACAAGAACGGGTGGCCACACCTCCAAACAATGCTGGCGGAGACCCTACTATCTTGGACCCTGACTCAGATTTGTCGCACCCCATCCCCGATGACAGTGGTGCTGCTGCTAAATCCGACTCCCAGATAAAAAAACATAAAAGATCCCTGTGATTGGCCAAAATATATGAATGGATCTTTACGGGATATGATAGCAGAGAGAATAGTCTATGACTTGGGAGACTGGAGTCTTTCATTATTTTTTGGGCCTTCCTCTGACACGGCTTAGTATATAGGTCCTGGATGGCAGGAAGCTTGGCCCCAGTAATGTACTGGGCCATACTCATTACCCTCTGTAGCGCCTTGCGGTCACATGCCGAGCAGTTGCCATATCACCAGGAGGTGATGCAACCGGTCAGGATGCTCACCATTGGTGCAGCTGTGTAACTTTGAGAATCTGGGGACCCATGCCAAATATTCTCAGTCTCCTGAGGGAGAAATGGTGTTGTCGTGCCCTCTTCACGACTGTCTTGGTGTGTTTGGACCATGATAGTTTGTTGGTGATGTGGACAACAAGGAACCTGAAACTCTCGACCTGCTGCGCTACAGCCCCGTCAATGTGAATGGGGTCGTGTTCGGCCCTCCTTTTCCTGTAGCCCACAGTCAACTCCTTTGTCTTGCTCACATTGAGAGGGTGTTGTAATTGCACCACACTGCCAGGTCTCTGACCTCTGACTTGCATAAGTTCTCCCTCTACTCACTCTAGTTAATGATTTCACAAATTATATTTTTGCAATGACTGCAATCTTTGATCTTTTATGACCAACTCATTTTGGCTGCGCCGAGCAAGTTTGACCTATTCCTACAACAATGGTTGGAACCATAGAGAGCACGTATGATACTGCACGCTTACAGTGCCTTCAGAAAGTATTCACACCCCTTGACTTTTTCCACATCACCTGAATTTAAAATGTATATTTTTTGTCACCAGCCTACACACACACACACACACAATACCCCATAATGTGGAATAATGGAATAATTTTTGCACAAATTAATGACAAATGAAAAGCTGAAATATTTTGGGTCATTAAGTATTCAAATCAACCCCTTCGTTAGGGGAAGCCTAAATCAGTTCAGGAGTAAACATTTGCTTAAGTTGCATTCTGAGCAGTGAATTTCAAACAGATTCAACTATAAAGACTAGAGGTTTCCAATGCCTGGCAAAAGGCACTCATTGGTAGATGGTAGAAAAAAGCAGACATGAATTGTCCCTTTGAGCATGAAGTGATTACACTCTGGTGTCTCAATACACCCGGTCACTACAAAGATACAGGCCTCCATTCTAACCCAGTTGCCGTAAAGGAAGGACACCGTTCAGGGATTTCACCATGAGGACAATGGTGACTAAACTTCTTGTCAATAGGGGGGCGCTGTTTTCACTTTGGAAAAAATCGTGCCCAAATGAAACGGCCTCGTACTCTTTTCTAGATCATACAATATGCATATTATTATTACTATTGGATAGAAAACACTCAGAAGTTTCTAAAACTGTTTGAATTATGTCTGTGAGTAAAACAGAACTCATTTTGCAGCAAACTTCCATGCAGGAAGTGAAAAATCTGAAAACGAGGCTCTGTTTCAGGGCCTGCCTATTCAATTGCCTTATATTTATCGATATGCATGCACTTCATACGCCTTCCACTAGATGTCAACAGGCAGTGGAAGGTGGAATGGGGTGTCTAGCTTGATCTGAGGTCGAACAAGAGCTTTTGGAGTGGCAGGTCAGGAATTTCCTTTGTCTACCAAGGCGTGCGAAGCACCTCGATATTGTCTTCTGATAAGCGTTCGGTTTACACAGCGAATATCTCCGGCTCTGATTTTATTTGATACATGTGATAATAACATCGTAAAGTAGGTTTTTTCAACCGAGTTTTATCAGATTATTCAACGTTTATTGGGACTTTTGGAGTTTTCCGTTCTTTGCGTCGAGAGAAAATGGGAACGTTATCAACATTGGCTAGCATTGTGGCGCGAATTCGACAGAAGAAAAGGACATTCTAAAACCAAACAATGATTTATTCTGGACCAAGGACTCCTTGTACAAGATTCTGATGGAAGCTCAGCAAAAGTAAGAACAATTTATGATGTTATTTCGTATTTCTGTGGAAAATGTTGACTCCTATTCTCCGCCGTTTTGGCGAGCGCTGTCTCGCAATAACGTAAGCTGTTTGTTATGGTAAAGTTATTTTAAAAAATCTAACACGGCGGTTGCATTAAGAACCAGTGTATCTTTCATTTGCCATACAACAAGTATTTTTATGTAAAGTTTATGATGACTTCTTTGGTCAGATTAGGTGAGTGTCCAAAATAGCTCCAGACATTCTGGGGAATCGATGCTACGTATTCACAATCTATAATCAGGATTTGTAGCTCTAAATATGCACATTTTCGAACAAAACATAATTGTATAACATGATGTTATAAGACTGTCATCTGATGAATTTGTTCAAGGTTAGTGATTAATTTTATATCTTTTGCTGGTTTTTGCGATAGCTACCTTTTGCGGTGAATAAATGCATTTGTGTGTTTGGCTATTGTGGTAAGCTAATATAATTCTATATTGTGTTTTCGCTGTAAAACACTTAAAAAATCGGAAATATTGGCTGGATTCACAAGATGTTTATCTTTCATTTGCTGTACACCATGTATTTTTCATAAATGTTTTATGATGAGTATTTATGTATTTCACGTTGCTCTCTGTAATTATTCTGGCTGCTTCGGTGCTATTTGTGATGGTAGCTGCAATTTAAAACTATGATTTATACCTCAAATATGCACATTTTTCAAACAAAACATAAATGTATTGTATAACATGTTATAAGACTGTCATCTGATGAAGTTGTTTCTTGGTTAGTGACTAATTGTATCTCTATTTGGTCGGTTTTGTGATAGCTACCTATGCGGTAGAAACATGGTGAAAATATGCAGTTGAGTCTTTGGCTATTGTGGTTAGCTAATAGAAATACATATTGTGTTTTCGCTGTAAAACATTTTAAAAATCGGAAATGATGGCTGGATTCACAAGATGTTTATCTTTCATTTGCTGTATTGGACTTGTGATTTCATGAAAATTATATTATATGATATCCCTGCCCCGTTAGGCTAGGCTATGCTAGTCAGCTTTTTTGATGAGGAGGATCCCGGATCCGGGAGGGTGACTCGTTAGAGGTTAAAACAATTAGTGTAATGGCTGTGATAGAAGATTGAGGATGGATCAACGTAGTTATTCCACAATACTAGCCTAATTGACAGTGAAAAGGAAGCCAATACAGTTAGTGTAATGTCTGTGATAGAAGACTGAGGATGGATCAACGTAGTTACTCCACAATACTAGCCTAATTGACAGTGAAAATGAAGCCAATACAGTTAGTGTAATGTCTGTGATAGAAGATTGAGGATGGATCAACGTAGTTACTCCACAATACTAGCCTAATTGACAGTGAAAAGGAAGCCAATACAGTTAGTGTAATGGCTGTGATAGAAGACTGAGGATGGATCAACGTAGTTACTCCACAATACTAGCCTAATTGACAGTGAAAAGGAAGCCAATACAGTTAGTGTAATGGCTGTGATAGAAGACTGAGGATGGATCAACGTAGTTACTCCACAATACTAGCCTAATTGACAGTGAAAAGGAAGCCAATACAGAGTGTAATGGCTGTGATAGAAGACTGAGGATGGATCAACGTAGTTACTCCACAATACTAGCCTAATTGACAGTGAAAAGGAAGCCAATACAGTTAGTGTAATGGCTGTGATAGAAGATTGAGGATGGATCAACGTAGTTACTCCACAATACTAGCCTAATTGACAGTGAAAAGGAAGCCAATACAGTTAGTGTAATGTCTGTGATAGAAGACTGAGGATGGATCAACGTAGTTACTCCACAATACTAGCCTAATTGACAGTGAAAAGGAAGCCAATACAGTTAGTGTAATGTCTGTGATAGAAGACTGAGGATGGATCAACGTAGTTACTCCACAATACTAGCCTAATTGACAGTGAAAAGGAAGCCAATACAGTTAGTGTAATGGCTGTGATAGAAGACTGAGGATGGATCAATGTAGTTACTCCACAATACTAGCCTAATTGACAGTGAAAAGGAAGCCAATACAGAATAAAACATTTGAATCCTGTTCACAAAAGCACCAAAGTAATACTGCAAAAAATGTCAACACAATTAAAATTGTCCTGAATACAGAGAGTTATGTTTGGGGCAAATCCAATACATTAGATTACCACTCCATATTTTCAAGCATAGCGGTGGCGGCATCATGTTAGTGTATGCTATCAATCATTAAGGACTGGCGTGTTTCAGGATAAAGAAAAATAAACCTGAATGACCTAAGAATAGGCAAAATCCTAGAGGAAATCCTGGTTCAGTCTGCTTTACCACCAGCCACTGGATGATGATTTCACTTTTCACCAGGACAACATAAAAGGCAAATCTACAGAAGTTGCTTACCAAGGTGGCGAATGTTCCTGAGTGGCCAAGTTATATTTAAATCAAAACTATGGCAAGACCTGAAAATGGTTGTCTAGCAAGGAACAACCAAATTCGACAGAGCGTGACATTTTTTGAAAATAATAAAATGGCCAAAAGTTGAACAATCCAGGTGTGGAAAACTCTAAGGGTACTTACCCAGAAAGACTCAACGCTGTAGTCACTGCCAAATGTGCTTCTACAAAGTATTGCCTCAAGGGTGTGAATACTTACGTAACTGAGAAATTTCTGCATTTCATTTTCAATACATTTGTCAACATTTCCAAAAACATATTTACATTATGGGGGTAGTGTGTGTAGATAGGTAATTTAAAATATATATATACACTTGAATTCAGGCTACAATTTGGGGGAATAGGTCAAGGGGTATGAATTATTTCTGAAGACACTATGTACCAGCAACACAACTTTAAACTGATTCTTTAAGCAAAATATTGAAAATAATTGGTATAATTTATAGGCAGAAATTAAATGGTTTATTAATCATTAAATCATGCAACAGTAGTATCAATTTCTTTGTCAAAGACCTGCTGAGGCACGTGGGCCTGCCACGTCTGCTGGGGTCCTGTTGCTTCTGCCGAGGACCTATTGCTTCTGCTGAGGTAAGGGCGCCTGCCAGATCTGCCGGGGCAAAGGCGCCTGCCAGATCTGCCGGGGCAAAGGCGCCTGCCAGATCTGCCGGGGTCCTGTTTCTTCTGCCAAAGCAAGGGCGCCTTCTGCATCTGCCAGTGTCCTGCCGCATGTGCCGTGGTCTTGTTGCGTCTGCGGAGACACAGGCGCTATTACTTCTGCTGGGGCATAGGAGCCGGTTACTTTTGGTGAAGTTAGAGGAATATATCCATAATCACCTAGGAAACAAAGACAAAGTTAAAAATAGAAAAATGCCTTGTTTTGTTTAGGGGTAGATCAGCTTTAATTTTTCAGATAGAAGCTACAATCTATCAATGTAATGCCTGCATCATTTCCAATCACACATACAATATTTTCCACTAACCCTACCACCCCTCCCCTAATTGGAGTAAACTAATGAACAATAGTTAAGCTTCTACATACAATCTATTTTACAATTTTGTTGGATTCTATATTGGAAAATACTTCATGTTAACATACTACTTTACATGTATAATGAATATAAAACTAACAGCTTACAGACGGTGGGCAATTAAGGTCACAGTAATGAAAACTTAGGACACTAAAGAGGCCTTTCTACTGACTCTGAAAAACACCAAAAGATGCCCAGGGTCCCTGCTCATCTGCGTGAACGTGCCTTAGACATGCTGCAAGGAGGCATGAGGACTGCAGATGTGGCCAGGGCAAAAAATTGCAATGTCCATACTGTGAGATGCCTAAGACAGCGCTACAGGGAGACAGGACGGACAGCTGATCGTCCTCGCAGTGGTAAACCACGTGAAACACCTGCACAGGATCGGTACATCCGAACATCACACCTGCGGGACAGGTACAGGACGGCAACAGCAACTGCCGAGTTACACCAGGAACGCACAAGCCCTCCATCAGTGCTCAGACTGTCTGCAATAGACAGAGAGGCTGGACTGAGGGCTTGCAGGCCTGTTGTAAGGCAGGTCCTCACCAGAAACAACGTCGCCTAGGGGCACAAACCCACTGTCGCTGGACCAGACACGGTTTTGTCTCACCAGGGGTGATGGTCAGATTCGCATTTATCGTCGAAGGAATGAGCATTACAGCGAGGCCTGTACTCTGGAGTGGGATCGATTTGGAGGTGGACGGTCCGTCATGGTCTGGGGCAGTGTGTCACAGTACAGGGAAGACATCCTCCTCCCTCATGTGGTAACATTCCTGCAGGCTCAACCTGACATGACCCTCCAGCATGACAATGCCACCAGCCATACTGCTCGTTCTGTGCGTGATTTCCTGCAAGACAAGAATGTATGTTCTGCCATGGCCAGCGAAGAACCCGGATCTCAATCCCATTGAGCACGTCTTGGACCTGTTGGATCGGAGGGTGAGGACTAGGGCCATTCCCCCCAGAAATGTCCAGGAACTTGCAGGTGCCTTGGTGGAAGACTGGGGTAACATCTCACAGCAAGAACTGGCAAATCTGGTGCAGTCCATGAGGAGGAGATGCACTGCAGTACTTAATACAGCTGTTGGCCACACCAGATACTGACTGTTACTTTTGATCCCCCCCCTTTGTTCAGGGACACATTATTACATTTCTGTTAGTCACGTCTGTGGAACTTGTTCAGTTTGTCTCAGTTGTTGAATCTTGTTATGTCCATACAAATATTTACACATGTTAAGTTTACTGAACATAAACACAGTTGACAGTGAGAGGACGTTTCTTTTTTTGCTGAGTTTATATAACTACGGTTATTTGAACCAAATCAATATGTAGAACAACCACTCACCTTTTGGGTTATGAGAACTGGTTCTCTCTCCAATTAGCAGGCAACATACCCAAGAAACTCTACAAAACATTCAAATGTTACAAAACTGTAAGACAATGGACAGCAACTAGATCAATAAATGGAACCGCTAACCTTAACAAGAGTTCTAAAGCCATAGCTATTTTTCTAAACAAAACCACCATATTCAGAACTAATGCAAATGTTTTGGTTGTTTCTTAAGAATCCCCAGACACTGCTAATCAATGGCTAATCAATGGCTGGCTTATAAGTGACAACTGATATACTCAGGTGTTGCTAATTGCCCAATGAAAGTCAGGAGATTCGATAATTGCCGATTTTATTTGTATGTCCCATTACTCCTGGTGCGTGGAGATTTCACGTAACGACCAATGGAATGGTCTAAAATGTGCCATGTGTTGGATTCTACGTTTTGAACATTGAGATATTAAAGACATGATAGATCAGACACATTGTATATTAAGGAGTGAAAGAGACTGGGTCTCTGTAGAAAGACAGCTGTGAAAGACAGCTGTGGAATGTGTTGGGTGGACAAGAGGAGAGCAACGTGTTGATACAGGGGAGACAGATGGACCTCTGTGGATTAGATGGAGGGGTTGAGGTCAGGAGGTGAGAACAAATTCCCTGAAGGGAGTAATAAGGGTTTGGTATCTTGTTACTCTTTTCCTGTTAAACCGTAAGATGTAAGGATTGGAGAGAAGGAGTGTCTTAAGTGGGATATATATATACCTGATATGGGAGAAATGTTGTGTTGTCTGAATTACAGCTGTACAGAACCTTTGGGAAGAATTAAACGTGGTTAAAGCTTCTCTAGTGTCCTTGAGTTATTTACTCTGAAAAATAAGAACCTAATACATGTAAAACCGGGTTAGCGTTGTTTGTTGTTTGGAACCGGGCTGAGCCAGGGCTGCGTTTAGTTTTTCAGGTTCTGGAACGTTCAATTGAAAGGAAACTGTGCTGCACTGAATGACCAGTTAAAAATGGGTGAACAGGGAGTACAGGAGGGGCTGAACACGCAGGTGCACCGGGCGGGGTTCAGACCCAGGGCCTCGAGCTTAATGATGAGCTTGAAGGGTACTATGGTGTTGAATGCTGAGCTATAGTCAATAAACAGCATTCTTACATAGGTATTCCTCTTGTCCAGATGGGGTAGGGCAGTGTGCAGTGAAACGGCATTGTCTGTGGATCTATCGGGCGGTAAGCAAATTGAAGTGTGCCTAGGGTGTCAGGTAAGGTAGAGCTGATATGATTAGTCTCTCAAAGCACTTCATGATGACAGAAGCGAGTGCTACAGTCATTTCAGATAGTCATTTCGTTTAGTTACCTTTGCTTTCTTGGGTACAGAAACAATGGTGGACATCTTGAAGCATGCGGGGACAGACTGGGAGAGATTATGGCCGTTAACACTCCAGCCAACTGGTCCGTGCATGCTCTGAGGACACGGCTAGGGATGTAGTCTGGGCCGGCAGCCCTGAAGGTTAACACGCTTAAATGTCTTACATGGGCCACAGAGGAGAGCCCACAGTCCGAATGCATGTGTAATGTGTTATTTGACACTTTTGCAAGTAGACAGCATTTCAACCACAAAATACACACCCAAGACTGAAGTTATCATTCTCAGCTTTAATTTCCTTAACCTGTCAAAATTACATTTGGCACAGGACCAATGTTTCCAATGTGTGTTATAGCATTCAACCAGGTACTTAAAACAATCTGACCTGTGTTAACTGGATTACTAATGCGTTCTATCAACCGACGACATTCTGGTGAGCACTACTTTAGTCTTCTGGGGCATCAAGTTGACAGAAGAGAAGCTGCATGTATTAAACTATAGTTGACAAATGGCCTTCCTAAAATAATTAAGCAGAAACTGGTCTAAATTGGTGGTGAAAGTAGCCATTAAGGTTAATTATGGTGGATCAAACTGCAAGGTAGCCTTTGATTTGTTTGACAGACTTAATCACACACCCACGATATGCAAAACAGAGCCTGCAGAAACAGGATTGAGATGTTTATATGCCACCATATCCAAGCAGCATCTTATCCAGGTTTCGCAAAACTAGGGTACAAGCTTTTTCAGGTTATTGTTAACGGGATATGTTTAAATGTCACAGAACAAAAACTGGAAATATGTGTGCATGTAAACGTGTTCAGCGGCTTTAACAGAACAAAACTTTTTGTTTTTCAAACAGAATTTGAACAACCAGTAGCGAAGAAAAAATATATACACATTTGAAATCCAGAAGATTAGTAACTGAACCACATTCCCTTTTACTACAAATTGCACTGGCAACCAACACTGTTCTCAACCAGCAAGCCAAAGGTAGACATTAACCACACAGTATTTCAAACACAAGAAGGCACTAAAAGTGTTTAATATTTTATCGTTCAAGTAATGCAGGGTAGCATGAGCAGCAGCAACTCCCTGGCGGAAGCAAAAGCATACAGTGGAACCTAAAAGAAAGTGTCAGCAACTCAGAATTGTCATCCAAAGGAAAGATCCACCATTAGAATTATGTTGATTAGTATGAAGGATTTCAAAATCAGAAAGCCAAGTTCAGATGAGTAAAAGTTGTCCCTTTAACAGGTTGCGAGTTTTTAGCAGGTGGGGATATGCTTGGTTCAGATGCCAAACGTCACTACGGTCCTTGAGAGCATCTCCGCTATCAAAAATGTCTAAACTCCCCAGGGGTGTAGCAAGTTTGGGAGTAGACAGTTTTGCCATTCTCATAAAACTAATATGTAACTATATTGGGATCAGAACTGACTGTTCAATGATACTGCCTTAATGCTACTGGAGCTGACACATTGAGTGCTTTCATTGTTGCCGTCAGACCCAAAATCCTGAGAAACATCACTGCTGCTAAAATCCATGTTGCTTGAGGAGTTGGCCCTCCTGTTCAAGCCCTGTCGCTTCTGCCGAGGCAAGGGCGCTTGTCGCTTCTGCCGAGGCATTTGAACCAGATTCTGCACTTGAGGCACGGGATCCAATTTCTTCACCTAAGATATTTTGGCTTGACGAGGCATTATGGGTGGTCGCTTCTGCTGAGGCACGGGAGCCAGTTGCGTCACCCGAGGTATTTGGGGCAGTCGTGACGCCTGATGAAGCACTGTGGCCAGTTGCTTCAGCTAAGGTATTTTGGCCAGTTGCCACACTTGCTGAGGCATTTTGGGTGGCTGCTTCTGCTGAGGCACGGGAGTCGGATGCTTCACCCAAGGTATTTGGGACAGTCGTGATGCTTGATGAAGCATTGTGGCCAGTTGTTTCACCTAAGGGATTTGGGCCAGTTGCCACACTTGCCGAGGCATTGTGGGTGGCCGATTCCGCTGCTGAGGCATTATGGGTGGCCGCTTGCGCGGCACTGTGGCCAGTTGCTTCTGCTGCCGAGGCACCCTGGCCAGCTGCTTCACAGAAGGTATTTGGGCCAGTCGTGGCACTTGATGAGGAATTGTGGGTGGCTGCTTCTGCTGCTGAGGCACGGGAGCCGGTAGGTTCCACTGCATTGTGGCCAGTTCCTTTTAATTTATTTTGGGGAATATATCTATAATTACCTACGAAAGAAAAGAACGTTTCAAATCGTAAAATGCCAGCATTTGAAGTTCTGGGATTTATACAGTGTTATTTTTAACTAGAAAAGCAAACGGCTCTGGGAAACAAATAATAACGTCAACTAGGGAACCAGCCAGCTAACAGTTCACTTTAGCTTGAAATGAAACCACCTTGTCAAAATTAGAAAAGTGTCATATCTGAAAATGTAGCTAGCTAATGCTAGACTATAAACATGCATCATGGACGTGTCTCCCTGTCAGGAATGCCATACCACGGTTGCACGGTTTGAAGATGTAATCCGGAGACAGGTGTTTTCTCCATCTCTTTAGCTATCATACTCTAATTCCACTGATATTAAAACTTGATCCTCCAGAAAACAGAGAGCAACACTTATGCAGCTCCAATATACAAAATATTTTTTTTAAAGCAGCGTTCCACAGGATTACCAACACAGACTGACGAGCTCAAATAGACAGACGGCTTCAATATAGCAGACCAATCCGAACTCCTCTCTCTGCATGTCCATCCCACTCATCTCAGACAATCATGGCTAGTGAGAAGTTTGCTTACTATTACTGTGGCTTAACCAGCAAGGTAATTTAACAATTGTTTTTGTATTTACAGGTGACATACATGTTTGTTAATAAGGTACATGAAAGTTCACATGTTCGAGAAGGAATTTCTGCCAAAAAACGCATTTAGATTTTTACCTTCAAACGGCTCTCCTGTGAAGTCGTGACTTGCGACATACGCCTAGTTTCCTGAATCGGGTCACATATGTGTTATTTCATAGTTTTGATGTCTTCACTATTATTCTACAATGTAGAAAATAGAACAAATAAAGAAAACCCTTGAATTAGTAAGTGTGTCCAAATGCGAGTGCTACTGCATGGTAGACAAGAGATTGTCTGACAACACAGAATTAAATTTTTTACATAAAAGCAGACCATTGAATGCATATACAATTTTGTCCCGTGTCAGTCTTTAGCCAAACAGGCAGTCGACTACAGCAGGCAAATGTGTTCATTTGTGTCAATGTTTGTGAATGAGTTCCATGTGACACATGCTAGCTAAGCTTCCCTGCTAGTGCCTTGCCGGCTTCATCATTGGAACTTAATAAACCAATTTAAGGGCTGAATTCTCATACTAAGCAGTTAGATTAATAATTAAGAAAAATTTACAAGTTTGAAGACAGTCTGTACAGAATATATTTATTAATTCATAGGTTAAACCATTCCAGGCATCGTAAAATCAAATACACTGGATCCATTCTATAGGAGCCTGTGGTACAATAAATGGATGAGGAGGAATGGGCTACAGGTGAAGAGTATTGAGGCACGTCAATGTAAAAGGCCCCATCAAAATCGTGTTGAAGCTAGAACGTTTTGAATGGGCTGCGTCACAATCCACTGCATCCACCTGTCGCCCTTACGCATCTGCGGTGGACAGGGGCCGAGTTAGAGTGGTGTTGGTCAGACGCCCCAAAAAGCAGTCTAAAAACATCTATAGCGTCAGAACGGTTTGGCCTACAAACTATGACCATTATGGAAAATTGACTCCTGAACAGTTACGTTTCCCTCTGACCCCACAATTGTAAGACGCATCTGAAGGTAACCCAAACAAACAGAAGTATGGAGGTAGATGTGCCAACAGGGGTTGACGTGTCCAAAATAACATTTGAGCCATCTAGATATGGAACAGACACTGCTAAACTGATTTGACTTTGCCATGTGGTGTGGGCTATAGTATAAGGCCAAATACAAGTTAAACCAAAAGGTCACTCAATTCTAATAGCTAAATGAGCCATGGTCTGACCATCTAAAACCAGTTCCCTATATGTTAGCTTACTCACCAACAGCTTAGACTGGTTGAAGACCGTCTCACTGTATACAATGCATGCCTACATCTAAAGTACGAACATATGAGCAATGTCTGACAAATCACCCCTTGACAAATGCTTTTATGTAGACCCAAGCTTTTATTTTGAACCAGTAGCGAAGGTGAAAAGATTTGAAAAACCAAAGAATTAACTGAACAGTAGTAATTTTTACTACAGACTGCACACCACCTGTTCTCAGCAAGCATTGGACATGAGAACCAATATCTCAAAGAGACAAGGCATTTTTGAAAGTAAAACTGTTTATGGATTCCATCATGCTAGAGCAGCAAGAGCACCAGCAACTTCCTGGTTGAAACAAAAGCAGAAAGAACTGCAGTGTCAGCAACACAGAATGTTAAGTAACCAATGTCAAAAACAATTCTCACCATTAGAGCTTCTAGAGGATGAATCCATTACATGCTCCTGTTGATAGATATGGTTAGTACAAAGGACTTCAAATTCAGGGCAAAGTTCAGACCAGGTTAAAGTTATCCATTACCTTGCAGAAAGCTTCACTAGTGGTGGATATATGCTTGGTGCACCAATGCCAACATACCTGTCCTTGGGAGAATCTCCACTGTCAACAGGCATAGCCTCCCTAGGAGTGTAGCGGGTTTGGGAGAAGACAGTTCTGCCATTCTTGTATTGCAATTCGGAACGGTAGGAATAGATTGGGATGACACCCGACTGTTCAACAATGCTCGCCTGAGAGCTAGCAGAGGCACTATCTTCAGTGTTTTCGTAGTGCTTCTGCTGAGACATTGGGGCCAGTTGTTTCTGGGGCATTTGAGCTACATGCCATAATTGCTGAGGCATGGGGGTCAGTTGCTGCTGTGGCACGGCAGTGTGTTGCTTCCGCTGCTGGGATCTTTGAGCTGGATTCCTCACTTGCTGGTGTATGGTGGCCAGTTGGTTCTGCTGCGGTTCAGCAGCCGGTTGCTTCTGCGGTATTTGAGCTGGCTGGCACTCTTGCTGAGGCATGTCGGTCAGTTGCTTCTGCGGTAGAGGCATGGAGGCCGGTTCCTGCTGGAACATTTGAGCTGGATACCACACTTGCTGGGGTACGGCGGTCGGTTGCTCCTGCGGTAGAGGTGTGGAGGCCGGTTGCTTCTGCTGCTGGGGAAATTGAGCTGGATGCCACACTTGCTGATGCTTCTGCGGCATGGCGGTCAGTGCAGCGACTTGTTGCTTATGGACCATTCTACCTGGATACCACATGTCGTGAGGCTTCTGCGCCAAATGCCACACTTGCTGAAGCATGGCAGCCGGTTGCTTATGCTGCTGGGGCATTTGAGTCGTTTGCCACAGTTGTTGGGGTATGGCAGTCAGTTCCTTCTGCGGTAGATGCATAGGGGCTGGTTGCTTCTGCTCCTGGGGAAATTGAGCTGGATGCCACACTTGCTGGGGTGGCTGGGGCATGGCGGTCGGTTGAATTTGCTGCTGAGGTTCAGTAGCTGGTTGATTTTGCTGCTGATGCATTTGAGCTGGATGCCACACTTGCGGGGGCATTGGGGCTGGTTGCTTCTGCAGCATGGTGGCCAGTTGCTTCTGCTGCTGGGGCATTTGAGCTGGATTCCTCACTTGCTGGTGTATGGTGGCCAGTTGGTTCTGCTGCGGTTTAGCAGCCGGTTGCTTCTGCGGTATTTGAGCTGGATTCCTCACTTGCTGGTGTATGGTGGCCAGTTGGTTCTGCTGCGGTTTAGCAGCCGGTTGCTTCTGCGGTATTTGAGCTGGTTGGCACTCTTGCTGAGGCATGTCGGTCAGTTGCTTCTGCGGTAGAGGCATGGAGGCCGGTTGCTGCTGGAACATTTGAGCTGGATACCACACTTGCTGGGGTACGGCGGTCGGTTGCTCCTGCGGTAGATGCATTGGGGCTGGTTGCTTCTGCAACATGGTGGCCAGTTGTTCCTGCTGCTGGGGCATTTGAGCTGGATACCATGCTTGCTGGAGTATAGCTGTTGGTTGTTCCTGCAGTGTAGGCATTGGGGTCAGTTGCTGCTGGGGCATTTGGGCTGGATACATCTCTTGCTGGGGCATAGCGGTCAGTTGCTTCTGCGGCAGAGGCATGGAGGCCAGATGCATCTGGGGCATTTGAGCTGGATACCTCACTTGCTGGGGTATGTTGGCCGGTTCCTGTTGCTGCTGGGGCATGTGCACAGGTTGCAACTCTTGCTGCGTTATGGTGGCCGGTTCCTTCTGCTGCTGGGGACATTGAGCTGAAGTCCACACTTGCTGGGCCAAAACGTTAGGTTGCTTCTGGGGCATTTGAGCTGGATACCACACTTGCCGAGGTTGCTGGGGTATGGCGGTCAGTTCCTTCTGCGGTAAAAGCATTAGGGCTGGTTGCCTCTGCTGCTGTTGATTTTGAGCTGGATACCACTCTTGCTGAGGCATGGCGGTCAGTTCCTTCTGCGATAAAGGCATTGGGGCTGGTTGCTTTTGCTCCTGGGGAAATTGAGCTGGATGCCACACTTCCTGAGGTAGCTGGGGCATGGCGGTAGGTTCAATTTTCTGCTGAGGTTCAGCGGCCGGTTGCTTCTGCAGCTGGGGCTTTTGAGCTGGATACCATGCTTGCTGGGGCATGGCGGTCGGTGGATGCTGTGGTATGGTGGCCGGTTTCTGTTGCTGCTGGGGCATGTGCACAGGATGCAACTCCTGCTGCTGAGGTTCAGCAGCCGGTTGCTTGTGCAGCTGGGGCATTTGAGCTGGAGACCACACTTGCTGGGCCAAGGCGGTCAGTTGCTCCTGCTGCTGAGGTTCAGCGGTTGGTTGTTTCTGGAGCATTTGAGCTGGATACCACACTTGCTGAGGTTGCTGGGGTATGGCGGTCAGTTCCTTCTGCCGCTGAGTTGCAGCGGCTTGCTTCTGGACCATTTTAGCTGGATACCACACGTCATGAGGCTGCTTGGGGATAGGGGCCGGTTGCTTCTGCTCCTGGGGAAATTGAGCTGGATGCCACACTTGCTGGGGTGGCTGGGGCATGGCGGTCGGTTGCTTCTGCTGCTGAGGTTCAGTAGCTGGTTGATTTTGCTGCTGATGCATTTGAGCTGGATGCCACACTTGCGGGGGCATAGTGGCCTGTTGCTTCTGCGGTTGAGGCATTGGGGCTGGTTGCTTCTGCAGCATGGTGGCCAGTTGTTTCTGCTGCTGGGGCATTTGAGCTGGATACCATGCTTGCTGGAGTATAGCTGTTGGTTGTTCCTGCAGTATAGGCATTGGGGTCAGTTGCTGCTGGGGCATTTGAGCTGGATACATCTCTTGCTGGGGTATGTTGGCCGGTTCCTGTTGCTGCTGGGGCATGTGCACAGGTTGCAACTCTTGCTGCGTTATGGTGGCCGGTTCCTTCTGCTGCTGGGGACATTGAGCTGAAGTCCACACTTGCTGGGCCAAAACGTTAGGTTGCTTCTGGGGCATTTGAGCTGGATACCACACTTCCTGAGGTAGCTGGGGTATGGCAGTCAGTTCCTTCTGCGATAAAGGCATTGGGGCTGGTTGCTTTTGCTCCTGGGGAAATTGAGCTGGATGCCACACTTCCTGAGGTAGCTGGGGCATGGCGGTAGGTTCAATTTTCTGCTGAGGTTCAGCGGCCGGTTGCTTGTGCAGCTGGGGCATTTGAGCTGGAGACCACACTTGCTGGGCCAAGGCGGTCAGTTGCTTCTGCTGCTGAGGTTCAGCGGTTGGTTGCTTCTGGGGCATTTGAGCTGGATACCACACTTGCTGAGGTTGCTGGGGTATGGCGGTCAGTTCCTTCTGCCGCTGAGTTGCAGCGGCTTGCTTCTGGACCATTTTAGCTGGATACCACACGTCATGAGGCTGCTTGGGAATAGGGGCCGGTTGCCACACTTGCTGAAGCATGGCAGCCGGTTGCTTATTCTGCTGGGGCATTTGAGCGGATTGCCACAAGTGTGGTGGAATGGCGGTCAGTTCATTCTGCAGTTGACGCATAGGGACTGGTTGCTCCTGGGGAAATTGAGCTGGATGCCACACTTGCTGAGGCTGGGGCATGGCGGTCAGTTCAATCTGCTGCAGAGGTTCAGCGGCCGATTGCTTCCGCTGCTGGGGCTTTTGAGCTGGATATAACACTTGCTGGGGCATGGCAGTCAGTTTCTTCAGCAGCATTTGAGCTGGATGCAACACTTGCTGAGGTTGCTGGGTTATGACGGCCGGTTCTTTCTGCTGGTGAGGTTCAGTAGCTGGTTGCTTTTGCTGCTGGGGCAATTGAGCTGGATGCCACACTTGCTGGTGCATGGTGGCCGGTTGCTTCTGCGGTGGAGGCATTGGGGCTGGTTGCTTCTGGGGCATGGTGGTCAGTTCCTTCTGCTGCTGAGGACCAGTAGCTGGTTGCTTTTGCTGCTGGGGAATTTGAACTGTATACCACACTTGCTGAGGTAGCTGGGGTATGGAGGCCTGTTCTTTCTGATGCTGAAGTACAGTAGCTGGTTGATTCTGGGGTATTTGAGCTGGATACAACACTGCTTGAGGCTGCTTAGGATAACTGGCCGGTAGAGTCTGCTGTTGGATCATGGCGGCCGGTTGCTTTTCCTGCTGGGGCATTTGAGCTGGATACCACATTTTCTGAGGTCCCTGGGGCATGGGGGCTAGTTGCTTTTGCAAGATGGCGGCCAGAGGTTTCTGTTGCTCTTCGGTCAGCTGCGCTTGCAAGGGAGCTGTTGGAGAGTTGTAATTACCATATCCTTTAGACCTAAGTGAGCCTGCATCAAGCCATGCTGCATCAGAACCTGGTGCAGGATACCCATCACCTAGGTTAGAAAAAAGTAAAGTAAAATGCCAGCCTTTGGAACCACAACTGCTATTTGAAATGAATGTGTAGAAACTCACTTGATGTAGAACAGGTTATCCCGCCAATTAGCAGGCAACAAAGCCAAGAAACTCTTTAAAAAAGAAAGTCTGTTATAAACAAAGCTACCTGTAACACCTGAAGGACAAGGGAAACTAGATCAGTACTTTAAAAACCTACCTGAAAGCAATTCCAATCATCACGGCCATTTTGCACCTCAAAACCTCCCCAGTAATCAGAACTAATGGCCCGTATAAGCCCTAGCATAATATCCCTTTTGCTGTATCTGGCAGGCTTTTTGGTTGCTCCTTTTAAACAAATCCCAGATCCTTCTAATGTCATTGGCTAATTAAGGACAGCTGCAAGCCCCTGAACTACATTTGATTCCTAATTCCAAATTGACCCCTAAATCCTACACCCTGGCCTAAACACTTCTGTGAATCAGAAATGATTGAATAGGGATAAGCAATATGGCCACAATTGCATCCAGCCTATCAGAAGGCAAGGTGAAGCAATTACCATATTGCTTTAACCTATCTGATCGTTTCAAATGCCCATAAGTGACTAAGTGATAGGTGTAGGGGCTAGGGGTTGATTTGGAATGCAGAATATTTACTCAGGTGTGGTTGATTCTCTAATTGAGTTCCTGACAGGTTTGACAGCCCTTACTCTAAAGCACACTTCAAAGTCATTACACGGAGGGCCGAGTGTCTGTGGGTTTTCGTTCCTTCCTTGTACTTGATTGCTGAATTAAGGCACTAATTACTCCCCTCACCTACAGTAGTTGTCTAGGTGTTAATAATTGAAAGGAAAAATAAAAACCTAGACACTAGGCCCTCCATGGAATGAGTTTGAGACCCCTGCTCTAAAGTAGGAAACACATTTTGTCTTGGCACTTCATTGATCAGTTTAAATCATTGCTTGTACAAGATTCACTTGGTTCATTTGAAGATTAGAGGCTAAATGAGCAGTTAGGCACCATTATTTTACACATGCCTTCTTTTAAACAGTGTGTTTCATTCAGCATAGCAACAGTAGATGGTTAACATGTTTCAGTTGCACCTAGTGCAACATCTTGGACAAATTCTGAATTCAGACAGACGCCAATTAAACACTCACATTATGCAAACACTGCACACACATATGCTTTTGATGATCTGAGTCTTAAATTTTTCAGAGGCAAACATATAGTAGGGCTCGTTTGAGTGGTAAGGCTAAAGCAACTGACTGTAGACCAAAGTCAAGAAGTAAAGTCAGGAGAGGTGCATCTGCGAAAACTGAAATTCAGATACTAATGTCGTTTTCCAACAGCAAGGCTCAGATCACCATGGCAGTGTTGCCATTGTTTATAAAAAGGTTTCCTTTATAATGTAAAAAAAACATGTCTCCAACACCCACTCACAAACTGAAATAATTTATGTGTACATTATACAATCAATAAATGAGAGCGAGCCTCAATCACATCATTCATTTATGCACTGTAGGCTACACATTAACTGCAGCAAATTGGTCCCTGTTTCAGTCATGTCTTTGTTCACGTGGGTCAAACAAAAACACTAATGATTGGTTGACAATGGAGCCCCCACATGACAGGTGATGGCTGCAGGAGGAAGTTGGTGAAGAGCAATTGCAGAAACTTGGAGTTTCTGCAGAGTTTTGTAAAGTTCATGCAGTCGACATATAGACTCACGTCGGAAATGTTTTATTCCCAGAACGCAACACACTTTGAAAGGCGGTGACCAACAATTGTCACGACCTGACAATAGTGATCAGCTCGAAGGTACCCACTATCTCCATAAAATGTCTCCCTCATGTGGATGAAATAAAACACAAGACAACAACCCATCTCTAATAAAATCAAATTTTATTTGTCACACACACATGGTTAGCAGATGTTAATGCGAGTGTAGCGAAATGCTTGTGCTTCTAGTTCCGACAATGCAGTAATAACCAACGAGTAATCTACATAACAATTTCACAACAGCTACCTTATACACACAAGTGTAAAGGGATGAAGAATATGTACATAAAGATATATGAATGAGTGATGGTACGGAACGGCATAGGCAAGATACAGTAGATGGTAGAGTACAGTATATACATATGAGATGAGTAATGTAGGGTATGTAAACATTATATTAAGTGGCATTGTTTAAAGTGGCTAGTGATACATTTTTTACATGTATGGCAGCAGCCACTCAATGTTAGTGGTGGCTGTTTAACAGTCTGATGGCCTTGAGATAGAAGCTGTTTTCGAGTCTCTCGGTTTTCAAGTCTCTCGGTACCTGCTTTGATGCACCTGTACTGACCTCGCCTTCTGGATGATAGCGGGGTGAACAGGCAGTGGCTCGGGTGGTTGTTGTCCTTGATGATCTTTATGGCCTTCCTGTGACATCGGTTGCTGTAGGTGTCCTGGAGGGCAGGTAGTTTGCCCCTGGTGATGCGTTGTGCAGACCTCACTACCCTCTGGAGAGCCTTACGGTCATGGGCGGAGCAGTTGCCGTACCAGGCGGTGATACAGCCCGACAGGATGCTCTCGATTGTGCATCTGGAAAAGTTTGTGAGTGCTTTTGGTGACAAGCCAAATTTCTTCAGCCTCCTGAGGTTGAAGAGGCGCTGCTGCGCCTTCTTCACCACGCTGTCTGTGTGGGTGGACCAATTCAGTTTGTCCGTGATGTGTACGCCGAGGAACTTAAAACTTACTACCCTCTCCACTACTGTCCCGTCGATGTGGATAGGGGGGTGCTCCCTCTGCTGTTTCCTGAAGTCCACGATCATCTCCTTTGTTTTGTTGACTTTGAGTGTGAGGTTATTTTCCTGACACCACACTCCGAGGGCCCTCACCTCCTCCCTGTAGGCCGTCTCGTCGTTGTTGGTAATCAAGCCTACCACTGTAGTGTCGTCTGCAAACTTGATGATTGAGTTGGAGGCGTGCATGGCCACGCAGTCGTGGGTGAACAGGGAGTACAGGAGAGGGCTCAGATTGCACCCTTGTGGGGCCCCAGTGTTGAGGATCAGCGGGGGGGAGATGTTGTTACCTACCCTCACCACCTGGGGGCGGCCCGTCAGGAAGTCCAGTACCCAGTTGCACAGGGCGGGGTCCAGACCCAGGGTCTCGAGCCTGATGACGAGTTTGGAGGGTACTATGGTGTTAAATGCTGAGCTGTAGTCGATGAACAGCATTCTCACATAGGTATTCCTCTTGTCCAGATGGGTTAGGGCAGTATGCAGTGTGGTTGCGATTGCGTCGTCTGTGGACCTATTGGGGAGGTAAGCAAATTGGAGTGGGTCTAGGTTGTCAGGTAGGGTGGAGTTGAAATGGTCCTTGACTAGTCTCTCAAAGCACTTCATGATGACGGAAGTGAGTGCTACGGGGCAGTAGTCATTTAGCTCAGTTACCTTAGCTTTCTTGGGAACAGGAACAATGGTGGCCCTCTTGAAGCATGTGGGAACAGCAGACTGGGATAAGGATTGATTGAATATGTCCATAAACACACCAGCCAGCTGGTCTGCGCATGCTCTGAGGACGCGGCCGGGAATGCCGTCTGGGCCTGCAGCCTTGCGAGGGTTAACACGTTTAAATGTTTTACTCACGTCGGCTGCAGTGAAAGAGAGTCCGCAGGTTTTGGTAGCGGGCCATGTCAGTGGCACTGTATTGTCCTCAAAGCGAGCAAAGAAGTTGTTTAGTCTGTCTGGGAGCAAGACATCCTGGTCCGCGACGGGGCTGGTTTTCTTTTTGCAATCCGTGATTGACTGTAGACCCTGCCACATACCTCTTGTGTCTGAGCTGTTGAATTGCGACTCTACTTTGTCTTTATACTGACGCTTAGCTTGTTTGATTGCCTTGCGGAAGGAATAGCTACACTGTTTGTATTCGGTCATGTTTCCGGTCACCTTGCCCTGGTTAAAAGCAGTGGTTTGCGCTTTCAGTTTCCCACGAATGCTGCCATCAATCCACGGTTTCTGGTTGGGGAATGTTTTAATGTCTAGAAATCTGCACTAACTCCCCTCTTCCACTGCTCTAGGCTGGCCTACTGTAACGCAAATATACGTCACTTAAATCAGACCTGGGTTCAAATACTATTTAAAATATTTAAATTCATTTCACATACATTCAAAGAAAGTATTATTTTATTTGAAAAGATAAGTAGTTAAATAATATGTATTTGGAAATACACTTGGAAAGTGTTTGAAAAACTCAAATTACACACTAATTTACACTCCAATGTATTAAATAAGTATTTGAAAATACTGTCAAATAATACAATTTGTATTATAACCCAGATACTGAAATACACATGTTTTTGAACACAGGTCTGCACTTAAATGTAGCATTTGCATGAAAATACACAAAGATGTATTGTAATATACTGCATCATATTCTATTGTATTTGTTGTTTCTTTGCGATTGCATTTGAAATCCTCAACTGTTATTTTTTCTGAAGACAGATTCCAATTCTTCTTTCTCTGTTAGACCCTCCAGGCCCTATTAGTCTACTGAGGTCAGTCAGTTGTGATTGTAACCATCACATCCAAAATCTCAGTGGTGAGTAGCCACTGAGCTGTTGTCAACTCGCAGATGGCAGACTTGCCCTCACACAAACACACACCATGCCCACCAGAGCACACACATAGCCTACATAAGATTCAGGCAGAAATCAATACTGACTCCAAAACAGACACAATTATTATTTACATTCATTTATTTGTTTGTTTTACAACTCAGTTTTAGGATCAGGTACTACTGCCTGCTTCACCTCCTAAAATTAAGAAAAAAGTATTTGAGAAGCAATGTAGATAGATTATATAGAGACAACTCAGTATAATTTACTGCTGCTTTCTATATATTATCAAAGCCACTGAAATGTATACTGCTCCATAGACATGGGTTCAAAATGAATTTGTTTCTTTCAAATACTTGTTTAGCTGTCCTTAATTGAGTTTGTCACTCCAGGCAGGCTCAATCAACCCTCAAAAGCATTTGAAAGAAAACCAATACTATTTGAACTCAGGTTTGTTTTGACCTCTGACCTTGAGATTGCCTCTTACGAGTGAGTGGAGATCTCTCCCTCGGGCATGAGCCATTTCATGTCTGACACGCCGTCGTAAATGCCCACCCGGGGAAGGTCACGTGACATCAGGCCGAAGTAGCCCAGAGATTTTTCATTGGACTTCACCTCGTTTACCAGCACAAACAGGAACTGTGACAAATAAATCATAGTTATGTTCAGTAGGGCACAGCGTAGCAGAACGTTCTGCAACCAAAACTAAAACGAAAATCAGTGGTTTTATTGGACGAGACCAATGTCAAATGTAGTTCAATATATACAGTATATGAATTTTGTTGATGGGCAGTTCCTTATCTCCCGCATTTGGTATGGGTTTTCTCAGTTCCGGGATTCCTCCGATGACATTGTGGAGTACTCCACATCAGACACTGGTTTCATCAATAAGTGCATCAATGACGTCGTCCCCACAGTGACCGTACGTACATACCCCAACCAGAAGCCATGGATTACACAGCAACATCTGCACTGAGCTAAAGGCTAGAGGTGCCGTTTTCAAGGAGCGGGACACTAACCCGGAAGCTTATAAGAAATCCCGCTATGCCCTCCGACAAAACATCAAACAGGCAAAGCATCAATACAGGACTAAGATCAAATCGTACTACACCGGCTCTGACACTCGTCGGATGTGGCAGGGCTTGCAAACCTTTACAGACTACAAAGGGAAGCACAGCCGAGAGCTGCCCAGTGACACGAGCCTACCAGACGAGCTAAACTACTTCTATGCTCGCTTCGAGGCAAATAACACTGAAACGTGCATGAGAGCAAAAGCTGTTCAGGAAGACTGTGTGATCACGCTCTCCGCAGCCGATGAGTAAGACAACATTCACAAGACCGCAGGGCTTGACGGATTACCAGGACATGTACTGCAAGCAGGTGCTGACCAACTGGCAAGTGTCTTCACCAACATTTTCAACCTCTCCCTGTCCGAGTCTGTAATACCAACATGTTTTAAGCAGACCACCATAGTCCCTGTGCTCAAGAACACTAAGGTAACCTGCCTAAATGACTACCGACCCGTAGCACTCACGTCTGTAGCTATGAAGTGCTTTGAAAGGCAGGTCATGGCTCACATCAACACCATTATCCCAGAAACCCTAGACCCACTCCAATTTGCATACCGCCCTAACAGATCCACAGATGATGCAATTTTATTGCACTCTACACTGCCATTTCCCACCTGGACAAAAGAACACCCATGTGAGAATGCTATTCTTTGACTACAGCTCAGCGTTCAACGCCATAGTGCCCTCAAAGCTCATCAATAAGCTAAGGACCCTGGGACTAAACACCTCCCTCTGCAACTGGATCCTGGACTTCCTGACGGGCTGCCCCCAGGTGGTAAGGGAAGGTAACAACACATCCACCACACTGATCCTCAACACAGGGGGCCATCAGGGGTGCATGCTCAGTCCCCTCCTGTACTCCCTGTTCACTCATGACTGCATGGCCAGGCACGACTCCAACACCATCATTAAGTTCGTCGACGACACAACAGTGGTAGGCCTGACCACCGACAACGGCGAGACAGCCTATAGGGAGGAGGTCAGAGACCATGCCATGTGGTGCAAGGACAACAACCATTACCTCAACGTGATCAAGACAAAGGAGATGATTGTGGACTACAGGAAAGAGAGGACCGAGCATTCCCCTATTCTCATCGACGGGGCTGTAGTGGAGCAGGTTGAGAGCTTCAAGTTCCTTGGTGTCCACATCACCAACAAACTAACATGGTCCAAGCACACCAAGACAGGCGTGAAGCGGGCACGACAAAACCTATTCCCCCTCAGGAGACTGAAAAGATTTGGCATGGGTCCTCATATTCTCAAAAGGTTCTACAGCTGCACCATCGAGAGTATCCTGGCTGGTTGCATCACTGCCCGGTATGGCAACTGCTCAGCCTCCGACTGCAAGGCACTACAGAGGGTAGCGCGAACGGCCTAGTACATCACTGGAGCCAAGATTCCTGCCATCCAGGGCCTCTATACCAGGCGGTGTCAGAGGAAGGCCTTAAAAATTGTCAAAGACTCCAGCCACCCTAGTCATAGACTATTTTCTCTGCTACCGCACGGCAAGCGGTACCGGAGCGCCAAGTCTAGGTCCAAGAGGCTTCTAAACAGCTTCTACCCCCAAGCCATAATATCCTGAACATCTAATCAAACGGCTACCCAGACTATTTGCATCCCCCCCTTTACACCGCTGCTACTTTCTAAGGTTATCATCTATGCATAGTCACTTTAATAACTCCACCTACATGTACATATTACCTCAACTAACCGCTGCACCTGCACATTGACTCTGTACCCCCATGTATATAGTCTCGCTATTGTTATTTTACTGCTGCTCTTTAATTACTTTTTTTCTTATTTATATTTGTTTTTAACTGCATTGTTGTTAAGGGGCTCGTAAGTAAGTGTTTCACTGTAAGGTCTACACCTGTATTCGGTGCAATTGACTAATACAATTTGATTTGATTTGATGCCTACCAATAACTACATCTAAAGTATGAACATTTCCCCACTGGACATTGACCATGTTAACATGAGCACAGCAGTCTGGATTGTAGCTCATATCCCACATACGGTCTTATTCCGGATGAGCTCTTTACATGCACTTTTGATATCCCGCTCATGAGTATCCCTGTATCCATGAATAAACAGAATATTCCTCATTTAATTAACTTCTCTGATCTACGGTTCCCGGATACGGGTTTGAATTCGACAACATACGGTGATCGCCACAAATAGTCATATTAAACATTCCTGAAAATACAAGTGTCTCACATGCTTCAAAAGCCTAGAATCTTGCTAATACAACTGCGTTGTCAGATTTAAAAAAGGATTTACTGCGAAAGAATACAATGCGATTATCTGAGCACAGAGCCCCATACCAAACTACTTTTTCAACCAGCACAGGCGTAACAAAATCACAGATTGCATTGAAATAAATCGTTTACCTTTGAAGATCTTGCTCTGTTTGCAATCCCAAGGCTCATTGTTACACAATGAATGGTCTTTTGTTCGGTTAAATCCATTTTTATAGCCTAACACGAAACATTTTGTGACCGCTTATCTCGTTGAATTTCGTGTCATTCAATTTTCGATGAAACATCCGACATAAATACACAGACTAAACCTGACTTTATCCAGTCATGTTTTGTTTCCTTGCAATCAACTGTTTGTTTGTAACACAACCAAACTTGATGGGTCATTTCGCGGGACGTATTGACCCGAAAAAAACGATTGGAAGACAACAAGTAACGACCTCATTGTGCACCAATTATATGACCGCTGTTTCGTTGATTGACTGTATTTTAACCCAATGACCACTGATCGTCTTGAAATCTAGCTGGGTAGACAGCCAAGGAGCAGAGGTAAACGGCAATATGCAATGATTGTGTTTTGAAAGACCAACCCATGTAGTAAACTCTGGCGTAAAGAGCGTCATTCGCCATTGAAGAATCATACTGGAAGGAACCAAACTCATTACGCACAGCACTGTTTCGGTAACAAGCATTTTCAGATGTTTATAAATCGAACATCATGGCAAATAAGTCAGGGAAAGCTAAATCTAAGACTAGATATACGAATGTAGACAAAATTATAGAGGAAATTGATCGTGAAAGTGAAACATATGCTTTTGGAAGACGACTCAGTTAGCGACCATGACTCAAATGGAAGCATATTTTTTGAACGGAGAGGACATTGCTTTGGACTGGTAAGTTCTTCTCATGCTAATGCCGTTGTTTGAAATTAATAATATAAAATATTATTTGTGATTGTTTTTACATTTTATTTGCAATATATAGAAATGTAATGAAATGTGTAAAGTACACATTGGCTATACTTCCTCCAGCGGCATGCTTCCTCAGTCTACATATTATGGATTAGAGGGAGCATGGTCGAGATGCGTGTGTCTGCCGCCAACGTGTCCATCCCCCTCTGAAGCTGGTTCATCCAGCTGGACCCCTGCTGTCTCTGGCTCCACACCTCCCGGGCCTAGAGGTAAATTGTTCATATTTACTCTTGAGGGCTATATAAATTGATTTGATTTGATAGAGGACTGAGGGTCTTCCAAATATTGAAAGTGTGTAAATAGTTACCCATGTTATTTTGTAAATATATATATTTTTTTCAATATTTTTCCCCCCAAAAAATTTTCTCCATTTTTTTGGGGGGTGTGTTAGAATACCATTTTGGTATTTTGTATATAGTTATTTGTTTCAAAATGTATACCTTCACCAATTTGGCCACTTGGGTACATTTGGGCTACTTGTGTGGGACACCTGGGTGACTTCATGATAAATGTCATGTAGCACACTCATTTTGGAAGTTATCATTCTGAAACTTTGCAGAAGTACTGTTGCCCTCTTAGGTTTGTCACTGAAATTGTCCCCATATTCATATCTGAATGTTTGTTTTATCTTGTTCATTTTAAAGATGATGATACAACAATTAAAAATTAAAAACGTATGGTTTTTTCATAGTATTATCTAAACCAGATCTATTGTGTTATATTCTCCTACATTCAATTCACATTTACACAAACTTCAGAGTGTTTTCTTTCAAATGGTACCAAGAATATGCATATCCTTGCTCCTGGGCCTGAGCTAGAGGCAGTTAGATTTGGGTATGTCTTCAGGCGGAAATTGAAAGTAGGGGGGGGGTAGTTCTAATTAAGTGTATGGGTTAAATGGAATAGTAATAATAGTAATGAACAAGCACCTGCTGAACGTTCGTTAAGACACTAACAGCTTACAGACGGTAGGCAATTAAGGTCACAGTTATGAAAACTTAGGACACTAAAAGAGGCCTTTCTACTGACTCTGAGAAACACCAAAAGAAAGATGCCCAGGGTCCCTGGTCATCTGGGTGAACGTGCCTTAGGCATGCTGCAAGGAGGCATGAAGAGTGCAGATGGGGCCAGGGTGATAAATTGCCATGTCCGTACTGTGAGACACCTAAGGCAGCGTTACAGGGAGACAGGACAGACAGCTGATCGTCCTCGCAGTGACAGACCACGTGTAACAACACCTGCATAGGATCGGTACATCTGAAGATCACACCTGCGGGATAGGTACAGGATGGCAAACACTGCAGAGTTACACAGCTACTTGCCGCAGCTACTTGCCCAAGCCTCCCCAGCTTCTCCTTCACCCAAATCCAGATAGCAGATGTTCTGAAAAGAGCTGAAAAACCTGGACCCGTACAAATCAGCTGGCCTAGACAATCTGGACCCTCTAAAATGATCCGCCGCCATTGTTGCAACCCCTATTACCAGTCTGTTCAACCACTCTTTCGTATCATCCGAGATCCCTAAAGATTGGAAAGCTGCCGCGGTCATCCCGCTCTTCAAAGGGGGTGACACTCTAGACCCAAACTGCTACAGACCTATATCCATCCAGCCCTGCCTTTCTAAAGACTTTGAAAGCAAAGTTAATAAACAGATCACTGACCATTTCGAATCCCACCGTACCTTCTCCGCTGTGCAATCCGGTTTCCGAGCTGGTCACGGGTGCACCTCAGCCACGCTCAAGGTACTAAACGATATCACAACCACCATCGATAAAAGACAGTACTGTGCAGCCGTCTTCATCGACCTGGCCAAGGCTTTCGACTCTGTCAATCACCGTATCCTTATCGGCAGACTCAACAGCCTTGGTTTCTCAAATGACTGCCTCGCCTGGTTCACCAACTACTTCTCAGACAGAGTTCAGTGTGTCAAATCGAAGGGCCTGTTGTCCGGACCTCTGGCAGTCTCTATGGGGGTACCACAGGGTTCAATTCTGGGGCCGACTCTTTTCTCTGTATATATCAACGATGTCGCTCTTGCTGCATGTGATTCCCTGATCCACCTCTACGCAGACAACACCATTCTGTATACATCTCACCCTTCTTTGGACACTGTGCTAACTAACCTCCAAACGAGCTTCAATGCCATACAACACTCCTTCCGTGGCCTCCAACTGCTCTTAACTTCTCTGCGCTACGGATCCCTTTTACGGGATCATTTTCCTAAACAACCGCTGAATTGCAGGGCGCAAAATATTACTAAAAATATTTATAATCATACAATCACAAGTGAAATATACCAAAACACAGCTTACCTTGTTGTTAATCCACCTATCGTGTCAGATTTTGAAAATATGCTTTGCAACGAAAGCAATCTAAGCTTTTGTGAGTGTATCAATCAATGCTAGAACAGTTAGCCTGATATTAGCTTGGTCACGAAAGTCAGAAAAGCAATAAAATTAATCGCTTACCTTTGATACTCTTTGGATGTTTGCACTCACGAGACTCCCAGTTACACAACAAATGTTCTTTTTGTTTGATAAATATTACTTTTATAACTAAAAAAAAAACGCCATTTGGGTTGCGCGTTATGTTCAGAAAACCAAAGCCTCGTTCTGTTCGACGAACATTCCAAAAAGTATCCGTAATGGTCGTAGAAACATGTCAAATGTTTTTTTATAATCAATCGTCAGGTTGTTTTTAACAAACATAATCGATAATATTTCAACTGGACCGTAACCTATTCAATAAGAGAGAAAAAGAAAATGGAGAGCTACCCTCTCGCGTGCAGGAACTATTCAGAGGACACCTGACTACTTTTGAAAAATCTCGCTCATTTTTCAAAATAAAAGCCTGAAACTATGTCTAAAGCCTGAGGAAGCCATTGGAAAAGGAATCTGGTTGATACCCCTTTAAATGGAAGAAAGACAGGCCAGGACACACAGATTAAAAAATATATATATATCACTTCCGGGTTAGATTTTCTCAGGTTTTTGCCTGCAGAATCAGTTTTGTTATACTCACAGATAATATTTTGACAGTTTTGGAAACTTTGGAGTGTTTTCTATCCTAATCTGTAAATTAAATGCATATTCTACGATCTGGACCTGAGAAATAGTCCGTTTACCCTGGGAACGTTATTTAAAAAATATATTAAAAAATCTGACCCCTAGCGTTAAGAGAAACGCTAGTAAAACCAAATGATTGCTTTTCAACAGTTCGCTGTCCGCACCCGCCCGCCCGACTAGCATCACTACTCTGGACGGTTCTGACTTGTGGAATATGTGGACAACTACAAATACCTAGGTGTCTGGCTAGGCTGTAAACTCTCCTTCCAGACTCATATTAAAATGTCCAATCCAAAATTAAATCTAGAATCGGCTTCCCATTTCGCAACAAAGCCTCTTTCACTCACACCGCCAACTATACCCTCGTAAAATTGACTATCCTACCGATCCTCGATCGGCGATGTCATTTACAAAACAGCTTCCAATACTCTACTCAGCAAACTGGATGCAGTATATCACAGTGCCATCTGTTTTGTCACTAAAGCTCCTTATACCACCCACCACTGCGACCTGTACGCTCTAGTCGCCAGACCTACTGGCTCCAGGTCATCTATAAGTCAATACTAGGTAAAGCTTCGCCTTATCTCAGCTCAATGGTCACGATAACAACATCCACCCGTAGCACACGCTCCAGCAGGTATATCTCACTGGTCGTCCCCAAAGCCAACACCTCGTTTGGCCGCCTTTCCTTCCTGTTCTCTGCTGCCAATGACTGGAATGAATTGCAAAAATCGCTGAAGCTGGAGACCTATATTTCCCTCACTAACTTTAAACATCAGCTATCAGAGCAGCTTACCGATCGCTGCAGCTATACACAGCCCATCTGTAAATAGCCCATCCAATCTACCTACCGCATCCCCATATTGTTTTTATTTACTTTTCTGCTCTTTTGCACACCAGTATTTCTACTTGCACATCATCATCTGCTCATCTATCACTCCAGTGTTAATTTGCTAAACTGTAATTACTTCACTACTATGGCCTATTTATGAGTTACACCAGGAATGCACAATCCCTCCATCAGTGCTCAGACTGTCCGCAATAGGCTGAGAGAGGCTGGACTGAGGGCTTGTAGGCCTGTTGTAAGGCAAGTCCTCACCAGACATCACCGGCAACAACGGGCTATGGGCACAATCCCAGCGTCGCTGGACCAGACTGGCAAAAAGTGCTCTTCACTGACGAGTCGCGGTTTTGTCTTACCAGGGGTGATGGTCGGATTCGCATTTATCGTTGAAGGAATGAGTGTTACACCGAGGCCTGTACTCTGGAGTGGGATCGATTTGGAGGTGGAGGTCCGTCATGGTCTGGGGCGGTGTGTCACAGCATCATCGGACTGAGCTTGTCACTGCAGGTAATCTCAACGCTATGTTACGTCCTCCTCCCTTATGTGGTAACCTTCCTGCAGGCTCATCCTGACATGAGCCTCCAGCATGACAATGCCACCAGCCATACTGCTCGTTCTGTTCGTTATTTCCTGCAAGACAGGAATGTCAGTGTTCTGTCATGGCAGGCGAAGAGCCCGGATCTCAATCCCATTGAGCACGTCTGGGACCTGTTGGATCAGAGGGTGAGGGCTAGGGGCATTCCCCCTAGAAATGTCCGGGAACTTGCAGGTGCCTTGGTGGAAGAGTGGGGTAACATCTCACAGCAAGAACTGGCAAATCTGGTACAGTCCACGAGGAGATGCACTGCAGTACTTAATGCAGCAGGTGGCCACACCAGATTCTGTTACTTTTGATTTTGTCTCCCCCTTTGTTCAGGGACACATAATTCCATTTCTGTTAGTCATGTCTATGGAACTTGTTCAGTTTGTCTCAGTTGTAGAATCTTATGTTCCTACAAATATTTACACGTTAAGTTTGCTGAAAATAAACAGGTGACAGTGAGAGGAAGTTTCTTTTTTGCAGAGTTTATATTAACTTCAGTTGCAGTGAAATGATAAAAAATGTATCTTTAAATTGTCTTGGGAACAGGAGTGGATAAATATTTCTATCAGCGTCTCAGGGAAAATGCGAATGCGTGTAATGTGCAAGCAAACAGCATTTCAACCACATAAAATACACACCCAAGACTAACTGAAGTCACAATTCTCAGCTTTCCATTTCCTTAAAATCTGTCAGAATTACATTTGGCACAGGACCAATGTTTCCACTGTTCTAGCATGCTACCTGGTCCTTAAATAATGTTACCTGTTAAGATTACTAATGCATTCATTCTATCAACGTAAGACATTTGTGAGCACTACTTTAGTCTTCTGGGGCAACAAGTTATGACAGAAGAGAAGCTGCATGTATTAAACTATAGTTGACAAATGGCCTACCTAATGTAAGTAAGCAGAAACCTGTCTAAATTAGGGGTGAAAGTAGCCGTTGAGCTCAGTTATGGTGGATCAAACTGAGCAGGTAGCCCACTTTAAATTGATTTGTTTGACAGAGTCAGACAACCATGAGATGCGAAACAGAGCCTGTGCATACCACAAAAACAGAATTCAGATGTTTACATGCCACAGTAGCCCATCTCCGGGGTACAAGCTTTCTCAGGTTTTTGTAAAACACAAAATAAATACTTCAGTATTCAGAGTAACAGAATATTGATGTAAACGTGGTCAGTGGCTTTAACGTAGAGCCAATCTTGGGATTTGTCAACCAGCAGCAAAGATAAAAAATGATATATTTGAAATCCAAAAGATTAGGAACTGTGAACCACATTCCCTTTTACTACAAATGGCACTGGCAACTAACACTGTTCTCAACCAGCAAGCCAAAGGTAGACATTAAACACAGTATTTCAAAACACAAGGAGGCACTTTTAAAGGTACAATATTTTATTGTTTTACAAGTAATGCAGGGTAGCATGAGCAGCAGCAACTCCCTGGCCGACGCAAAAGCATCCAGTGGAAGCTTAAAGTGTCAGCAACAACTCAGAATTGTTATCCAAAGGATGAATCTACCATTGCAATTCTGTTGATAGATGATTAGTACAAAGGATTTCAAAATCAGAACACAAAGTCCAGATGAGTGTAAAAAAATGTACATTACATTGCATCCCAGTAGCTGTTCCCTTGTGGTGGGGTTCCTTTAGCAGGTTGTCAGTTTTTAGCAGGTGGGGATATGCTTGGTTCAGAGAAGCCAATGTCACTACGGTCCTTGAGAGCATCTCCACTATCAAAAAGGTATAACCTCCCCAGTGGTGTGGCAGGTTTGGGAGTAGACAGTTTTGCCATTCTCATACACCGACTTGTAACTATATTGGGATGAGAACTGACTGTTCAAAGATGCTGCATTGAACGCTGCTGGAGCTGACACATTGGGTGCTTTCATTGTCACCGTCAGACCCAAAATCCTGAGAAACATCACTGCTGCTAAAATCCATGTTGCTTGAGGAGTTGGCCCTCCTGTTCAAGGCCTGTGGCTTCTGCCGAGGCAAGGGCGCCTGTGGCTTCTGCCGAGGCAAGGGCGCCTGTGGCTTCTGCCGAGGCAAGGGCGCCTGTGGCTTCTGCCGAGGCAAGGGCGCCTGTGGCTTCTGCCGAGGCAAGGGCGCCTGTGGCTTCTGCCGAGGCAAGGGCGCCTGTGGCTTCTGCCGAGGCAAGGGCGCCTGTGGCTTCTGCCGAGGCAAGGGCGCCTGTGGCTTCTGCCGAGGCAAGGGCGCCTGTGGCTTCTGCCGAGGCAAGGGCGCCTGTGGCTTCTGCCGAGGCAAGGGCGCCTGTGGCTTCTGCCGAGGCAAGGGCGCCTGTGGCTTCTGCCGAGGCAAGGGCGCCTGTGGCTTCTGCCGAGGCAAGGGCGCCTGTGGCTTCTGCCGAGGCAAGGGCGCCTGTGGCTTCTGCCGAGGCAAGGGCGCCTGTGGCTTCTGCCGAGGCAAGGGCGCCTGTGGCTTCTGCCGAGGCAAGGGCGCCTGTGGCTTCTGCCGAGGCAAGGGCGCCTGTGGCTTCTGCCGAGGCAAGGGCGCCTGTGGCTTCTGCCGAGGCAAGGGCGCCTGTGGCTTCTGCCGAGGCAAGGGCGCCTGTGGCTTCTGCCGAGGCAAGGGCGCCTGTGGCTTCTGCCGAGGCAAGGGCGCCTGTGGCTTCTGCCGAGGCAAGGGCGCCTGTGGCTTCTGCCGAGGCAAGGGCGCCTGTGGCTTCTGCCGAGGCAAGGGCGCCTGTGGCTTCTGCCGAGGCAAGGGCGCCTGTGGCTTCTGCCGAGGCAAGGGCGCCTGTGGCTTCTGCCGAGGCAAGGGCGCCTGTGGCTTCTGCCGAGGCAAGGGCGCCTGTGGCTTCTGCCGAGGCATTTGAACCAGATTCCGCACTTGAGGCAAAGTGGCTGGTTGCTTCAGCTAAGGTATTTGGGCCAGTCGTGACACTTGCTGAGGCATTATGGGTTGCTGCTTCTGCTGAGGCACGGGAGTCGGATACTTCACCCAAGGCATTTGTGCCAGTCGTGAATTTTGATGAAGCATTGTGGCCAGTTGCTTCACCTAAGTTATTTGGGCCAGTCGTGACGCTTGCTGAGGCATTGTGGGTGGCTGCTTCCGAGGCATTATGGGTGGCCGCTTGCGTGGCACTGTGTCCAGTTGCTTCCGCTGCCGAGGCATGGTGGCCAGTTGCTTCACCTAAGGTATTTGGGCCAGTCGTGACGCTTGCTGAGGCATTGTGGGTGGCTGCTTCCGAGGCATTATGGGTGGCCGCTTGCGTGGCACTGTGTCCAGTTGCTTCCGCTGCCGAGGCATGGTGGCCAGTTGCTTCCGAGGCACCGTGGCCATTTGCTTCACCTAAGGCATTTGGGCCAGTCGTGACGCTTGATGAAGCATTGTGGCCAGTTGCTTCCGCTGCCGAGGCATGGTGGCCAGTTGCTTCCGAGGCACCGTGGCCATTTGCTTCACCTAAGGTATTTGGGCCAGTTGTAGCGCTTGATGAAGCATTGTGGCCAGTTGCTTCAGCTAAGGTATTTGGGCCAGTCGTAACGCTTGATGAAGCATTGTGGCCAGTTGCTTCAGCCAAGGTATTTGGGCCAGTCGTGATGCTTGCTGAGGCATTGTGGGTGACTGCTTCTGCTGCTGAGGCACGGGATCCGGTTGCTCCACCTAAGGTATTTGGGCCAGTCGTGATGCTTGCTGAGGCATTGTGGGTGACTGCTTCTGCTGCTGCGGCACGGGATCCGGTTGCTCCACCTAAGGTATTTGGGCCAGTCGTGACGCTTGCTGAGGCATTACGGGTGGCTGCTTCACCTGCCGAGGCACGGGAGCCGGTAGCTTCCGCTGCATTGTGGCCAGTTCTTTTTAATTGATTTTGGGGAATATATCTATAATTACCTACAAAAGAAAAGAAAGTTTCAAATCGTAAGATGCCAGCATTTGAAGTTCTGCCATTTATACAGTGTTACTTTTACTGAATTAAATGTGCAGAACAAAACACACCTTTAGGTGGAGGATAACAGGTTATCCCTCCAATTAGCAGGCAACAAATCCAAGAAATTCTAAATAAAAATAAACACATCCTAGTCAGTTAAAAACAGCTACCTGTAAAACATGGAAGACAAGGAAACAAACTAGAGCCATACAACTTACCTCAAAGACATTTCAAAACTCACAGCCATTTTTCTCATCAAAACCTCAGTATTCAGAACTAATAGTAGCCAGAAGCCTTACCAGGAAATCCCTGATATTGTATCTGATTGTCTTTTTCCTGCGCCTTACAAAGGAATCCTAGACCCTTCTAATCTGGCTGGTTAATTAGGTACATCTGCAAGCCACTGAACATAATTTCCATTGGTCCAATTTCCCAATTGAGATTAGGTGCGCTTGATTTCATTCAGCTGGTGTGCTGGAGGGTTTGCGCTTCATGGACAAATCCAATGGTTTTAAAGAGTGAAATCTACCTACCCATTGCACTGGGTGAGCTTAATCAAGTGCACCTTTATTTCATGCTAATTAAGATCCTGCCAGGGGCTTTTGCAGGTGCAACCTCAGTGGTCCGGTAGAAGTGTGTTGTGCAAAAATATATTTTAGATTTTTCAAAGTAGCCTCACTTTGCCTTGATTACAGCTTTGCACACTCTTGGCATTCTCTAAACCAGCTTCATCTGGAATGATTTTCCAACAGTCTTGAAGGAGTTCCCACATTTGCTGAGCACTTGTTGGCTGCTTTTCCTTCACTCTATGGTCCAACTCATGCCAAACCATCTCAATTGGGTTGAGGTCGGGTGATTATGGAGGCCAGGTCATCTGATGCAGCACTCCATCACTCTCCTTCTTGGTCAAATAGACCTTACACAGTCTGGAGGTGTGTTTGGTCATTGTCCTATTGAAAAACAAACGATAGTCCCACTAAGCGCAAACCAGATGGGATGGCGTATAGCTACAGAATGTTGTGGTAGCCAGTGTACCTTGAATTCTAAAAATATCACAGACCGTGTCACCAGCAAAGCACCCCCACACCATCACACCTCATCCTCCATGCTTCATGGTGGGAACCAGACATGCAGAGATCATCCGTTCACCTACTCTGCATCTCACAAAGACACGGGGGTTGGTCTTGTTTTGGTTACTACATGATTCCATATGTGACTCACCACCTTCGGTCTTATGTAGTAAAATGTGAAATGGTGTTTTTTTTTAACATCTGCTAAAAGTAGAGACTCAGAGCTACAAAATGGTATATCATACACGGCATTTGAGGAACAATGGGAAAGTACTTCTGCTTTGAAAGTTGATCAACTTTTAATCTCACTTTTGAGAAAATCACCTTTGAATGTTTGGGTATCTAGTTTAGGGCTCTTCTTTGTCTACACCCATTCAGCATCGTTCACACCCTCTTAATAAGCTTTAGCCCCACCCATCTTGTTTCGCTTTCAGAGCACACACTTGACGCTCTGGCCGATGATTTGTTTACCTCTGGATAACATGAAAACAGCCTAACCAGTTCGGCTGAAAACAATTTCATGACGCTTTCTTGCAGACGTTTACTGACACCGGCCATATTCAACGGGTGTTGTACACACGTCACGTAGCTTTAGCTAACGAGCCAGCCATCTAACGTTAGCTAGTTAAACAACAATGAACAAAGTGGCAATAATGCCACAGTGCTGGGAGCTAACCAACCAGGTCCAATGTTAGCTAGCTAACATTAGGCTCTAAGTAGAAAAGCAAACGGCTCTGGGAAACAAATAATAACGTCAGCTAGGGAACCAGCCAGCTAACAGTACACTTTAGCTTGAAATGAAACCACTTTGTCAAAATTAGAAATGTGTCATATCTGAAAATGTAGCTAGCTAATGCTAGACTATAAACATGCATCATGGACGTGTCTCCCTGTCAGGAATGCCATACCACGGTTGCACGGTTTGAAGATGTAATCCGGAGACAGGTGTTTTCTCCATCTCTTTAACTATCATACTCTAATTCCACTGATTTTCTCCAGAAAACGGAGAGCAACACTTATGCAGCTCCACTATACAAAACTTTTTTTTTTAAAGCGCCGTTCGACAGGATTACCAAAACAGACTGACGAGCTCAAATAGACAGACAACTTCAATATGGCAGACCAATCCGAACTCCTCTCTCTGCATGTCCAGCCCACTCATTATCTCAGACAATCATGGCTAGTGAGAAGTTTGCTTACTTTTACTGTGGCTTAACCAGCAAGGCTCGTAATTTAACAATTGTATTTGTATTTACAGATGGCATACATGTTTGTTATTAAGGCACATGAAAGGTCACAAGTTCGAGAAGGAATTTCTGCCAAAAAACGCATTTTGATTTTTACGTTCAAACGGCTCTCCTGTGAAGTCGTGACTTGCGACATACGCCTAGTTTCCTGAATCGGGTCACATATGTGTTATTTCATAGTTTTGATGTCTTCACTATTATTCTACAATGTAGAAAATAGTAAAAATAAAGAAAACCCTTGAATGAGTACGTGTGTCCAAATTTGAGTGCTACTGCATGGTAGACAAGAGATTGTCTGACAACACAGAATTTACATATTTTACATAAAAGCAGACCATTGAATGCATATACAATTTCGTCCCGTGTCATGAGTCTTTAGCCAAACAGGCAGTCGACTACAGCAGGCAAATGTGTTCATTTGTGTCAATGTTTGTGAATGAGTTCCATGTGACACATTATGCTAGCTAAGCTTCCCTACTAGTTCCTTGCCGGCTTCATCATTGGAACTGGATGGATCCATTTAAGGTCTGAGTTCTCATGCTATGTATTTAGATGAGTTCACCAAACAAAACTTGGTTTTGAAAAATGTACTTGTTCTTATTTTTTTTATTTTACCTTTATTTAACCAGTTAGGCCAGTTGAGAACAAGTTCTCATTTACAACTGCGACCTGGCCAAGATAAAGCAAAGCAGTGTGACAAAAACAACCACACAGATACACATGGGATAAACAAACGTACATTCAACACAATAGAAAATCTGTATACAGTGTGTGCAAATTAAGTAAGGAGGTACGGCAATAAATAGGCCAATAGTGGCAAAGTAATTACAATTTAGCAATTTACACTGGAGTGATATATGTCCAGATGAGGATGTGCAAGTTGAAATACTGGTGTGCAAAAGAGCAGAAAAACAAAAACAAATATGGGGATGAGGTAGGTAGTTGGTTGGATGGGCTATTTACAGATGGGCTGTGTACATCTGCAGCGATCGGTAAGCTGCTCTGACAGCTGACACTTAAAGTTAGTGAGGGAGACATAAGTCTCCAACTTCAGTGATTTTTGCAATTCGTTCCAGTCATTGGCAGCAGAGAACTGGAAGGAAAGGTGGCCAACGCAGGTGTTGGCTTTGGGGATGACCAGTGAAATATACCTTCTGGAGCGCGTGCTAGGGGTAGGTGTTGCTATGGTGACCAGTGAGTTGAGATAAGGCGGAGCTATACCTAGCAAAGACTTATAGATGACCTGGAGCCAGTGGGTTTGGCGACGAATATGTAGCGAGGACCAGCCAACGAGAGCATACAGGTCTCAGTGGTGGGTAGTATATGGGGCTTTGGTGACAAAACGGATGGCACTGTGATAGACTGCATCCAATTTGCTGAGTAGAGTGTTGGAGGCTATTTTGTAAATGACATCACCGAAGTCAAGGATCCGTAGGATAGTCAGTTTTACGAGGGTATGCTTGGCAGCATGAGTGAAGGAGGCTTTGTTGACGTTCTGTTGTCTGTTTGGGAATATCTTTGTTTATTGATAGGTTAAACCGTTCCAGGCATTGTAAAAATCAAGTACACTGAATCCATTTTTTAAGACCCTGTGGTACGATAAATGGACTTGCAGGAGGAATGAGCTTTAGGTTAAAAATCTATTGACGCTCATGTGAATCAATAAAGGAAACAACAAAAAATGTATAAATTTAAGCTAGAAATATCAGGTTTTGCATGGGCTGCATCTTAATCCACTTTATCCGCCTGCCCATGTCACCCTTCCGCATCTGGTGTACGGGGGCCGAGCTACAGCGGAGTTTGTCAGACCATGTGACATAACAGAAATCCATCTTCTCACGAAAGCATTTGTGGCGTCTGAACGGTTTGGCCTACAAACTATTATGACCACTATGGAAAGGGGAGACTCACGAACATGGTTCCGTTTTGCTCTACGACCCCAACAAGTTTCACGGACTCATCTGAAGGTAACCCATACAAATTAATGGAAGTATGGAGGTAGTTGTGCCAACATACATAAAGGGTTAAATATGTGCCATCACTTAGATATTGGACAGACTTCAAAACTTTGCCATTTATAAAAAGGTGTTATTCAATGTGTTTCTGTGGGCTATAGTAGCAAAGGCAAAATTCTATATTTTATCAAACATTGCGATTAAATGTTGATACCTAAAGTGTCCCAAAAATTCATACAGCTAATTGATCATGGTTTGAACGTTTAATCAATTCCAGATGTTAGCTTAGTACTCTCCCTAAGGCTCAGACTGACATTGAAGAATAAGTCTGGATTGTCAACACCGTGTACAATGCATGCCTACATAATTACATCTAAAGTGCACTACATGACCAGAATTATGTGGACACCAGCTTGTTGAACATCTCATTTCAAAATCATGGGCATTAATATAGAGTTGGTTCCCCCCCATTACAGCTATAAAAGCCTCCACTCTTCTGGGAAGGCGATCCACTAGATGTTTGAACATTGCTGCTGGGACTTCCTTACATTCAGCATTAATGAGGTCAGAAACTGATGTTGATTAAGCCTGGCTCGCAGTCGGCGTTCCAATTCTTCCCAAAGGTGTTCGATAAGGTTGAGGTCAAGGCTCTTTGCAGGCCCATCAATTCTTCCACACCAATCTCAAACCGTTTCTGTATGGACCTTGCGTTGTGTACAGGGGCATTGTCATGCTGAAACAGCAAAGGGCCTTCCCCCAAACTGTTGCCACAGTTGGTACCACAGAATTGTCTAGAATGTTGTAGCGTTAACATTTCCCTTCACTGGAACTAAGCAGTCTTGCCCAAACCACATCAAAAACAGCCCCAGACCATTATTCCTCCAGCAAACTTTATTTGGCACTGTCGTGTCTTTGACTATGCCAGATTAATTGCTATGACATGCTATTCTATAAAATAATTTCTCCGTAATTAATATTACCTGATTGAACTAATCATGTAAATGTTAATTAACTAGAGAGGGACACCACGAAAGAATATTTATAGAGCTGTTATCTTTCGAATAAACTCTTAAAGATTTAGTAAGATTTTACATCCATAACAGTCACATTAATTGTCATTTTATTCAGTCTCATCTGAAAGTTGTAAATCCTTGATTATCTGCAAGAATCCTGGCTAACAAGTTGAATCAGCAATACAAAATTGGGTTTAATTATTTATTTACTAAATACCTAACTAATCACACAGAATCACACATATAAAATTAAATCATAACTTGATCACAAATTACGTCATACAGAAAAACGTCCCTAGCGGGCGGAATAGATATGACAGCTTGTTACACAAAGGGAAGGGGCTGAGTCCTAGTGAAAGAGCGGGAGACTGGAACATAGGCGAGCTGTGCTATCGTAAATACAGTATCTTATGCATTCTAAATTACCGCCCATTTGAAAAGGAATGCAATAAATATTTTCTCTGAGCTGCGCTTCAGTAGGTTGGTGGTAGATGGACCGTGTCGCCAACCCGAGTCCTCTGTCCTTTGAAGAATGTCTCTGATAGTCACGGGATACGTTGTGTGTAGTAGACGGTATACTTGGACTGTCCTTCCTAACCTGCGTTTAGCTGTTGCTAACTCAACGGCTAGGAGATATCACTTCAGTAGTGAATACGAGTTCAAAGTTCATACCATTCACAATCAAAGTCCATGCTGATGTTGGCTTCATCTATAGTTATTATCTGAAACATTCTGACACCGGACCGTCATCCTGGTGTGCCCGGAACAGGAAGTTATATTCTTGTCAATGGCTTTTATAGTGGAGGGAGAGGGGTGTGTCTGAAAAGTTTATAACCCATGCCTCTTCACAGGGGCGGGCCACTGTGAGCAGAGGAACACTTATGAAAGTCCAGATCTCTCATTTGGAAGCTAAACTTACATTTCACCTCTTCACAAATAATGTCATATTCAAACATTTGAATTAAACAACAATTCCATGTGAATCCGATACCTCTGACGTTTAGACTTTCCACAGTAGAGTTTATGTCATTCTATCATTGATGAGAATGTGTCAGAGGGCAACCGAACTGACATAATATACCTTAAGTACCACCGCATATGTTCAGTTGGTCGGATTACCAGAATATAGTTAATTTCCCCCCACTTCTGATGTTCCCAGAACCTCTATGTTAACCAAGGGGTTTTCTTATGTCACATCAGTTATAGTAGGGAGAAGGAAAAGGGGGGAAAGAGGTATTTATGACTGTCATAAACCTACCCCCACTGCCAACGTCATGACAGCACTATGCAGTCGGGCAGGTAGCGTTCTCCTGGACTTATTTGACCGGGATAGCATTTGACAAACTGACTTGGAAAAGTGTCATCCTATGACTGTGCCACGTTGAAAGTCACTGAGCCCTTCAGTAAGGCTGCATGCATGGCTTAGTGCTCGATTTTATACGCTGGCGAAGCCAAAATAGCCAAATCCAGTCATTTGAAGGGTTGTCAATATCCACAAAATATGACCATTTGGAAGGTCTGACATTTGGCCACTTGACAACACTAACGTAGAGCCAATCTTTGAATTTGAACAACCAGTAGCAAATGTAAACACCAGATATTTGAAAACTGAGCCATAATCCCTTTTACTACAAACTGCACTGGCAACCCACATCATCTGTTTGAAATCAGCAAGCACATTGGGCACAGGAGAACCCTCAGTATTTCAATGACACATTTTTATTGATTCAATCATGCAAGAGTAGCTAGAGCACCGGCAACTTCCTGGTCAAAACAAAAGCATGACAAAAACCTGAAAGAAATTAAAACAGTGTCAGCAACAGAATCTTATTTCATCAATTTGACATTAAACGTCTCACCATTAGCTTCTAAAGGATGAATCCACCATTAGATTTTCCTGTTGGCAGATACATGGTTAGTAAAAAGGACTTCAAATTCAGAAATCAAAGTTAAGATCAGATTAAAGTTGTACGTTACCTTGTAGGATACTTTACTAGCTGTGGGTACGTGCTTGGTTCAAATATACCAACATCACTGTCATTGGGAGCTTTTCCACTGTTAACATACAATGTTCCCAGGAGTGTAGCGGGTTTGGGAGAAGACAGTTTTGCCATTCTCGTAGTGCGATTTGGAACTGTAGGAACGGATTGGGATGAGAACTGACTGTTCAACGATGCTAGCCTGAGAGCTACCAGTGGCACCATCTTCAGTGCTTTTGTAGTGCTTCTGCTGAGACATGGGGCCAGTTGCTTCTGGGGCATTTGGGCTGGATGTTAGACTTGCTGGGGCATAAGAGCTGGATACCACACTAGCGGAGGCTGCTTAGGATCAGCGTCCAGCTGCTTTTGCATCGGAGCTGGATGCCACACTTGCTGGAGCATAGGGGCCGGTTGATTCTGCTGCTTTTGGGAATTTGGGCTGAATGCCACACTTGCTTCTGCTGCTGAGGCATGGCAGTCGGTTGTTTCTGCTGCATTCAAGCTGGACGCCACACTTGCTAAGGCAAGGCTGTCGGTTGAGTCTGCCGCCGAGGCTCAGTGGCCGGTTGCTTTTGTTGCTGGGGCATTTAAAGCAGATGTCACACTTGTTGGGGCATGGCAGTCGGTTGCTGCTGCTGCGGAGGTATTGGAGCTGGATGCCACACTTTTTGGGGAATGGGGGCCGGTTGATTCTGCTGCTGCGGCATTTTAAATTGGAGCTTTATACCACACTTGCTGACGTTGCTTAGGATCAGCGTCCGGCTGCTTTTGCATCAGAGCTGGATGCCACACTTGCTGAGGCTTCTGGTGCTGAGGCATGGCAGTCGGTTGTTTCTGCGGCATTGAAGCGGGATGCCACACTTGCTGAGGAATGGGGGCCGGTTGCTTCTGCTGCTGGGTGAATTTGGGCTGGATGCCACACTTGCTAAGGCTTCTGTGGCATGGCAGTTGGTTGCTTCTGCTGCTGAGGCACAACAGCCGGTTTCTTCACCGAAGATATTTGCGCTAGCCGCCACGCTTGCTGAGACATTGTAGCTGGTTGCTTCTGCCGAGGCGGCATGGGAGCCGGCTCCTTTTGTTGCTGGGACACAAGAGACAGTGGAGGATAGCAGGTTATCCCTCCAATTAACAGGCAACAATTCCAAGGAATAATTAAAAAATGTTCTTATCCTAGTCAGTTAAAACACAGCTACCTGTAAAACCTGGAAGAGAAGGGGAAACAAACTACAGCTATACAACTCACCTCAAAAACAGTCCAAAAGTCACAGCCCTTTTTCAAATCCAAACCTCAGTATTCAAAACTAATGGTAGCCAGAAGCATTACCAGGAGATCTTCCTAATTGTAGCTGATCATCTTTATTGCTGAACCTTATAAAGGAATCCTAGACCCTGCCAGCCACTGAACATAATTTCCATTGGCCCAATTGAGATTAGGTGCGCGTGATTTCATTCAGCTGGTGTGCTGGAGGGTTTGCACATCATTTTTTAATTTCACCTTTTTTAACCAGGTAGGCTGGTTGAGAACAAGTTCTCATTTACAACTGCGACCTGGCCAAGATAAAGCACAGCAGTTCGACACATACAACAACACAGAGTTACACATGGAATAAACAAACATACAGTCAATGGTACAGTAGAGAAAAGAAAAATCTGTATACAGTGAGTGCAAATGAGGTAAGATAAGGGAGATAAGGCAATAAATAGGCCATGGTGGCGAAGTAATTACAATATAGCAATTAGACACTGGAATGGTAGATGTGCAGAAGGTGAATGTGCAAGTAGAGATACTGGGGTGCAAAGGAGCAAGATGAATTAAAAAATACAGTATGGGGATGAGGTAGTTGGACGGGCTGTTTACAGATGGGCTATGTACAGGTGCAGTGATCTGTGAGCTGCTCTGACAGCTGGTGCTTAAAGCTAGTGAGGGAGATATGGGTCTCCAGCTTCATTGATTTTTGCAGTTCGATCCAGTCATTAGCAGCAGAGAACTGAAAGGAAAGGTGGCAAAAGTAGGAATTGGCTTTGGGGGTGACCAGTGAGATAAGTATGAAGCGATGGCCAGCCAACGAGAGCGTACAAGTCGCAGTGGTGGGTGATATATGGGGCTTTGGTGACAAAACGGATGGCACTGTGAGAGACTGCATCCAATTTGTTGAGTAGAGTTTGGAGGCTAGTTTAAAGATGACATCACCGAAGTCGAGGATCGGTAGGATGGTCAGTTTTACGAGGGTATGTTTGGCAGCATGAGTGAAGGATGCTTTGTTGTGAAATAGGAAGCCGATTCTATATTTAATGATGGATTGGAGATGCTTAATGTGAGTCTGGAAGGAGAGTTTACAGCCTAGCCAGACACCTAGGTATTTGTAGTTGTCCACATATTCTAAGTCAGAACCGTCCAGAGTAGTGATGCTGGACAAGCGGGCAGGTGCGGGCAGTGATCGGTTGAAGAGCATGCATTTAGTTTTCCTTGCATTTAAGAGCAGTTGGAGGCCACGGAAGGAGAGTTGTATTTCATTGAAGCTCGTCTGGAGGTTAGTTAACACAGTGTCCAAAGAAGGGCCAGAAGTACACAGAATGGTGTCGTCTGCGTAGAGGTGGATCAGAGAATCACCAGCAGCGAGAGCGACATCATTGATGTATACAGAGAAGAGTCGGCCCGAGAATTGAACCCTGTAGCACCCCCATAGAGACTGCAAGAGGTCCGGACAACAGGTCCTCCGATTTGACACACTGAACTCTATCAGAGAGGTAGTTGGTGAACCAGGCGATGCAATCATTTTAGAAACCAAGGCTGTTGAGTCTGCCAATAAGAATGTGGTGATTGACAGAGTCGAAAGCCTTAGCCAGGTCGATGAAGACGGGTGCACAGTAATGTCTCTTATCGATGGCGGTTATATCGTTTAGGACCTTGAGCGTGGCTGAGGTGCACCCATGACCAGCTCTGAAACCAGATTGCATAGCGGAGAAGGTACAGTGAGATTCGAAATGATCTGTAATCTGTTGACTTGGATTCCGAAGACCTTAGAAAGGCAGGGTAGGATAGCTATAGGTCTGTAGTAATTTGGGTCTAGAGGATCATGAACCAATCCGATGGTTTTATAGAGGGAAATTTAACTATCCATTGCACTGGGTGAGCTTAATCAAATGCACCTTGTAATGCTGGCTAATGAAGTTCTTGCCAGAGGTTTTTGCAGGTGCAACCTCGGTGGTCCGGTAGAAATGTGTTGTGCAGAAAAGCTGCAGACACATTGAGATTGTGTCCAAAAATGAAATTGTGACAAATTAAATGAAGTTGTCTGTTGACGTACACTAGACAAGAGATTGTCCAACAGCAATGTTTAACTTCTTGTAGAAAATTCAATGCATATTCAATTTCATTCATGTTCGTGAGTCTGTGGCCAAACAGAGTCAACTACAACAGGTAAGTTGACTCTGAAGTTGACCAAAAGTACTGGGTGACATCTTATGCTAGCTAAACTTCCATGCTAGTGCCTACCAGCTTCCTCTTTGGAACTTAATGGACCCATTTAAGGGCTGAATTCTCATACTACGCAGTTAGATTAATAATTGGTTAAGAAAAATTTACAAGTCTAAAGACAGTCTGTACAGAATATATTTATTAATTCATAGGTTAAACAGTTCCAGGCATAGTAAAAATCAAATACACTGGATCCATTCTATAGGAGCCTGTGGTACAATAAATGGATGAGGAGGAATGGGCTACAGGTGAAGAGAATTGAGGCACGTCAATGTAAAAGGCCCCATCAAAATCCAGTTGAAGCTAGAACGTTTTGAATGGGCTGCGTCTCAATCCACTGCATCCACCTATCGCCCTTAAGCATCTGCGGTGGACAGGGGCCGAGCGACAATGGTGTTGGTCAGACGTCTCAAAAACATCTATAGCGTCATAACGGTTTGGCCTACAAACTATGACCATCACGGAAAACTGACTCCCGAACAGTTACGTTTCCCTCTGACCCCACAATTGTAAGACACATCTGAAGGTAACCCATACAAACAGAAGTATGGAGGGAGATGTGCAAACAGGGGTTTAAGTGTCCAAAATAACATTTGAGCCATCACCTAGATATGGAACAGAAACTGCTAAACTGATTTGACTCTTTGCCATTTGTAGTATGGGCTATAATATCAGGCCAAATGCAAGTTTGAAACCAAAAGGTCACTCAATTCTAATAGCTAAATGAGCCATGGTCTGACCATCTAAAACCAGTTCCCTATATGTTAGCTTACTTACCAACAGCTTAGACTGAGGTTGAAGACCGTCTCACTGTATACAATGCATGCCTACATCTAAAGTACAAACATATGAGGATTGTCTGACAAATCACCCCTTGACAAATGCTCTTATGTAGACCCAAGCTTTTATTTTGAACAACCAGTAGCGGAGGTGAAAAGATTAGAAAAACCAAAGAATTAACTGAACAGTATTCATTTTTAATGCAGACTGCACACCACCTGTTCTTAATTAGCAAGCATTGGATATGAGAACCAATATCTCAAAGAGACAAGGCATTTTTGAAAGTAAAATTGTTTATTGATTCCATCATGCTAGAGCAGCAAGAGCACCAGCAACTTCCTGGTTGAAACAAAAGCAGAAAGAACTGCAGTGTCAGCAACACAGAATGTTATGTAACCAATGTCAAAAACAATTCTCACCATTAGAGCTTCTAGAGGATGAATCCATTACATTTTCCTGTTGATAGATCTATGGTTAGTACAAAGGACTTCAAATTGAGAGCAAAGTTCAGAGCAGGTTAAAGTTACCCATTACCTTGCAGAATCCTTCACTAGTGGTGGATATATGCTTGGTGCACCAATGCCAACATAACTGTCCTTGGGAGCATCTCCACTGTCAACAGGCATAGCCTCCCAAGGAGTGTAGCGGGTTTGGGAGAAGACATTCCTGCCATTCTTGTAGTGCGACTCAGAACTGTAGGAATAGATTGGGATGACACCCGACTGTTCAACGATGCTGGCCTGAGAGCTACCAGAGGCACTATCTTCAGTGCTTTCGTAGTGCTTCTGCTGAGACATTGGGGCCAGTTGCCTCTGGGGCATTTGAGCTACATGCCATAATTGCTGAGGCATGGGGGTCAATTGCTGCTGTAGCATGGCAGTGTGTTGCTTCCGCTGCTGGGACATTTGAGCTGGATATCTCACTTGGTGGTGTATGGGGTCCGGTTGGTTCTGCTGCGGTTCAGCAGCCAATTGCATCTGCAGTATTTGAGCTGGTTGCCACTCTTGCTGAGGCATGTCGGTCAGTTGCTTCTGCGGTAGAGGCGTGGAGGCCGGTTGCTTCGGCTGCTGTGGAATTTGAGCTGGATGCCACTCTTGCTGATGCATCTGTGGAATGGCGGTCAGTGCAGCAACTTGTTGCTTCTGGACCATTTTAGCTGGATACCACACGTCGTTAGGCTGCTGGGGCATAGGGGCCGGTTGCTTCTGCGCCAGATACCACACTTGCTGAAGCATGGCAGCCGGTTGCTTATGCTGCTGGGGAATTTGAGCCGTTTGCCACACTTGTTGGGGTATGGCAGTCAATTCCTTCTGAGGTAGATGGATGGGGGCTGGTTGCTTCTGCTCCTGGGGAAATTGATCTGGATGCCACACTTGCTGAGGTGGCTGGGGCATGGTGGTCAGTTCAATTTGCTGCTGAGGTTCAGCGGCCGGTTGCTTATGCAGCTGGGGCTTTTGAGCTGGAAGCAACACGTCCGGGGGCATGGTGGCTGGTTGCTTCTGTAGCATAGTGGCCAGTTGTTTCTGCTGCTGGGGCAGTTGAGCTGGATACCTCACTTGGTGGGGTATGGTGGCCGGTTTCTGTTGCTGCTGGGGCATGTGCACTGGATGCAACACTTGCTGTGTTATGGTGGCCGGTTGCTTCTGCTGCTGGGGACATTGAGCTGGAGTCCACACTGGCTGAGGTGGCTGGGTAGTGGCGGTCAGTTCCTGCGGTGAAGGCATTGAGGCTGGTTGCTTCTGCTCCTGGAGAAATTTAGCTGGATGCCACACTTGCTGAGGTGGCTCGGGAATGGCGGTCAGTGCTATTTGCTGCTGAGGTTCAGCGGCCGGTTGCTTCTGCAGCTGGGGCTTTTGAGCTGGATAGCATGCTTGCTGGGGTATGGCGGTCAGTTCCTTCTGCCGCCGAGTTGCAGCGGCTTGTTGCTTCTGGACCATTTTAGCTGGATACCACACATTGTGAAGCTGCTGGGGCATGGGGGCCAGTTGCCACACTTGCTGAAGCATGGCAGCCGGTTGCTTATGCTGCTGGGGCATTTGAGCAGATTGCAACAGTTGTGGTGCAATGGCGGTCAGTTCCTTCTGCGGTTGACGCATAGGGACTGGTTGATTCTGGGGAAATTGAGCTGGATGCAACACTTGCTGAGGTTGCTGGGTTATGGCGGCCGGTTCCTTCTGCTGCTGAGGTTCAGTAGCTAGTTGCTTTTGCTGATGGGGCATTTGAGCTGGATGCCACACTTGCTGGGGTATGGTGGCCGGTTGCTTCTGGGGTGGAGGCATTGGGGCTGGTTGCTTCTGCTGCATTTGAGCTGGATACCATGCTTGCTGGGTAATAGCTGTTGGTTGTTTCTGCGGTATAGGCATTGGAGACAGTTGCTTCTGGGGCATGGTGGTCAGTTCCTTCTGCTGCCGAGGACCAGTAGCTGGTTGCTTTTGCTGCTGGTGAATTTGAACTGGATACCACAACTGCTGAGGTCGCTGGGGTATGGAGGCCTGTTCCTTCTGATGCACAAGTTCAGTAGCTGGTTGCTTCTGGGGCATTTGAGCTGGAAACACTGCTTTAAGCTGCTTAGGATAACTGGCCAGTAGAGTCTGATGTTGGGTCTTGGCGGCCAGTTGATTTCGCATTGGAGCTGGATTCCACATTTGAGGTGCCTGGGGCATGGGGGCCAGTTGCTTATAAAGAATGGAGGCCGGATGGGTCTGTTGCTCGTCGGTCAGCTGTGCTTGCATTTGAGGTGTTGGAGAGTTGTAATTACCATATCCTTTAGACCCAAGTGAGCCTGCATAGAGCCATGTTGCATCAAAACCTAGTGCAGGACTCCCATCACCTAGGTTAGAAAAAAAGTAAAGTTAAAAAGCAAGCCTTTGAAGTTATTGGAACCACAACTACTATTTGAAATGAATGTGTAGAAACTCACTTGATGTAGAACAGGTTATCCCTCCAATTAGCAGGCAACAAAGCCAAGAAACGCTTAGGAAAAAAGAAAGTCTGTTATAAACATAGCTACCTGAAGGACAAGGGAAACAACTAGATCAATACTTTTAAAAACCTACCTGAAAGCGATTCCAATCATCGCGGCCATTTTGCACCTCAAAAACTCCCCAGTAATCAGAACTGACAGGCTTTTTGGTTGCTCCTTTAAATCAAATCCCAGACCCTTCTAATGTCATTGGCTAATTAAGGACAGCTGTAAGCCCCTGAACTACATTTGATTCCTAATTCCAAATTGACCCCTAAATCCTACACCCTGGCGGAAAAACTTCTGTGAATCAGAAATTATTGAATAGGTATAAGCAATATGGCCACAATTGCATCCAGCCTATCAGAAGACAAGGTGAAGCAATTTCCATATTGCTACAACCTATCTGATCCTTTCAAATGCCCATAAGTGACTAAGTGATAGGTGTAGGGGCTAGGGGTTGATTTGGAATTCAGAAATTTACTCAGGTGTGGGTGATTCTCTAATTGAGTTCCTGACAGGTTTGACAGCCCTTACTCTAAAGCACACTTCAAACTCATTACACGGAGGACTGAGTGTCTGTGGGTTTTCGTTCCTTCCTTGTACTTGATTGCTGAATTAAGGCACTAATTACTCCCCTCACCTACAGTAGTTGTCTAGATCTTAATTGAAAGGAAAAAATAAAAACCTACAGACACTAGGCCCTCCATGGAATGAGTTTGACACCCCTGCTCTAAAGTAGGAAACACATTTTGTCTTGGCACTTCATTGATCGATTTAAATTATTGCTTGTACAAAATTCTCTTGGTTCATTTGAAGATTAGAGGCTATATGAGCAGTTAGGCACCATTATTTTACACATGCCTTCTTTTAAACAGTGTGTTTCATTCAGCATAGCAACAGTAGATGGTTAACATGTTTCAGTTGCACCTAGTGCAACATCTTGGACAAATTCTGAATTCAGACAGACGCCAATTAAACACTCACATTATGAAAACACACCACACACATATGCTTTTGATGATCTGAGTCTTTAATTTTTCAGAGGCAAACATATAGTAGGGCTGGTTTGAGTGGCAGGGCTAAAGCAACTGACTGTAGACCAAAGTCAAGAAGTAAAGTCAGGAGAGGTGCATCTGCGACAACCGAAATTCAGATACTAATGTCGTTTTCCAACAGCAAGGCTCAGATCACCATGGCAGTGTTGCCATTGTTTATAAAAAGGTTTCCTTTATAATGTCAAAAAAACGTGTCTCCAACACCCACTCACAAACTGAAATAATTTGTGTGTACATTATACAATCAATAAATGAGAGAGAGCCTCAATCACATCATTCATTTATGCACTGTAGGCTACACATGAATTTTAGCAAGTTGGTTCCTGTTTCAGTCATGTTTTTGGTCACATTTGCATGGGTCGAACAAAAACACTAATGATTGGTTGACAATAGAGCCGCCCACAATGCAGGTGATGGATGCAGGAGGAGGTTGGTGAAGAGCAACTGCAGAAACTTGGAGTCAAATCTTCATGACCTTTGATCACATGATTTTTGTCAATTTCATGCAGTCGACATATAGACCCACGTCAGAAATGTTTTAGCCCCAGAATGCAACACACTTTCAAAAGAGGTGACCAACAATTGTCACCGACTTGACAACAGTGATCCCCTAGAAGGTGTCCACTATCTCCATAAAATGTCTCCCTCATGTGGATGAAATAAAACACAAGACAACAACCCATCACATCATCCTCTGATCATCTACCCTCTTTTGTGGACGCATTTTTTCCAATGTTGTCTCAACTTTGATTGCAGTACACATCCACAAACACAGACACTTGGCACTCCATCCCTACTAATTATACTTAATTCCAAGTCTTTGCCTTGAAAATTCCCATCCACTTTTTAAGGAATTTATTTGGATCAACTTTTTTTTCTCTTTGGTGTGTTGTTTTCTTCTCCTGTTTCTTTCAGCACAGCAGTCAGATAATCTGGTATTTTTTCTGGTCTTTTATATTCACCCCAAGTGCTCCAATCCTTCTTTACTTTATTGTACGGCCCTTAATGTCTAGAAATCTGCACTCACTCCCCTCTTCTACTGCTGTAGGCTGGCCTACAGTGACTGGATCTTTCATGTACAGTTGAAGTCGGAAGTTTACATACACTAGGTTGGAGTCATTAAAACTTGTTTTTCAACTATTCCACACATTTCTTTTTAACAAACTATAGTTTTGGCAAGCCGGTTAGGATATCTACTTTGTGCATGACACAAGTCATTTTTCCAACAATTGTTTACAGACAGATTATTTCCCTTATAATTCACTGTATCACAATTCCAGTGGGTCAGAAGTTTACATACACTAAATTGACTGTGCCTTTAAACAGCTTGGAAAATGCCAGAAAATGATGTCATGGCATTAGAAGCTTCTGATGGGCTAATTGACATAATTTGATTCATTTGGAGGTGTACCTGTGGATGAATTTCAAGGCCTACCTTCAAACTCAGTGCCTCTTTGCTTGACATTATGGGAAAATCAAAAGAAATCAGCCAACACCTCAAAAAAAATTTGTAGACCTCCACAAGTCTAGTTCATCCTTGGGAGCAATTTCCAAAGACCTGAAGTTACCACGTTCATCTGTGCAAACAATAGTATGCAAGTATAAACACCATGGGACCACACAGCTATCATACCGCTCAGGAAGGAGACGCGTTCTGTCTCCTAGAGTTGAACGTACTTTGGTGCGAAAAGTGCAAATCAATCCCAGAACAACAGCAAAGGACCTTGTGAAGATGCTGGAGGAAACAGGTACAAAAGTATCTATGTCCACAGTAAAATGAGTCCTATATCAACATAACCTGAAAGGCTGCTCAGCAAGGAGGAAGCCACTGCTCCAAAACCACCATAAAAAAGCCAGACTACGGTTTGCAACTGCACATGGGGACAAAGATCGTACTTTTTGGAGAAATATCCTCTGGTCTGATGAAACAAAAATAGAACTGTTTGGCCATAATGACCATCGTCATGTTTAGAGGAAAAATAGGGAGGCTTGCAAGCCGAAGAATACCATCCCAACCATGAAGCACGGGGGTGGCAGCATCATGTTGTGGGGGTGCTTTGCTGCAGGAGGGACTGCTGCACTTCACAAAATAGATGGCATCATGAGGTAGGAAAATTATGTGGATATATTGAAGCAACATCTCAAGACATCAGTCCGGAAGTTAAAGCTTGGTCGCATATGGGTCTTCCAAATGGACAATGACCCCAAGCATACTTCCAAATTCTGGCAAAATTGCTTAAGGACAACAAAGTCAAGGTATTGGTGTGGCCATCACAAAGCCCTGACCTCAATCCTATAGAAAATTTGTGGGCAGAACTGAAAAAGCACATGCGAGCAAGGAGGCCTACAAACCTGACCCAGTTACACCAGCTCTGTCAGGAGGAATGGGCCAAAATTCACCCAACTTATTATGGGAAGCTTGTGGAAGGCTACCCGAAACGTTTGACCCAAGTTAAACAATTTAAAGGCAATGCTACCAAATACTAATTGAGTGTATGTACATTTCTGACTCACTGGGAATGTGATGAAAGAAATAAAAGCTGAAATAAATCATTTTCTCTACTATTATTCTGACATTTCACATTCTTAAAAAAAAGTGGTGATCCTAACTGACCTAAAACAGGGATTTTTACTAGGATTAAATGTCAGGAATTGTGGAAAAATGAGTTTAAATGTATTTGGCTAAGGTGTATGTAAACTTCCGACTTCAACTGTACGTAACTTAATCAGATCTGGGTTCAAATACTACAGTGGCAAGAAAAAGTATGTGAACCCTTTGGAATTACCTGGATGTCTGCATAAATTAGTCATAAAATGTTATCTGATCTTCATCTTAGTCACAACAATAGACAAACACAGTGTGCTTAAACTAATAACACACAAATTATTGTATTTTTCTTGTCTATATTAAATACATCATTTAAACATTCACAGTGTAGGTTGGAAAAAGTATGGGAACCCCTTGGCTATTGACTTTTCCAAAAGCTATTTGGAGTCAGGAGTCAAACTAAAGTTGATTTGTTTGGAAGGAACACATAACACTATGTGTGGAGAAAAAAAGGCACAGCACACCAACATCAAAACCTCATCCCAACTGTAAAGTATGGTGGAGGGAGCATCATGGTTTGGGGCTGCTTTGCTGCTTTAGGGCCTGGACAACTGCTATCATTGACAGAAAGATGAATTCCCAAGTTTATCAAGACATTTTGCAGGAGAATTTAAGGCTATCTGTCCGCCAGTTGATGCTCAATAGAAGTTGGGCGACGCAACAGGACAATGACCCAAAACACAAGTAAATCAACAACAGAATGGCTTCAACAGAAGAAAATACGCCTTCTGGAATGGCCCAGTCAGAGTCCTGACCTCAACCCATCGAGACGCTGTGGCATGACCTCGAGAGAGGTTCACACCAGACATCCTAAGAATATTGCTGAACTGAAACAGTTTTGTAAAGATGAATGGTCCAACAATTCCTCCTGACCGCTGTGCAGGTCTACAGAAAACATTTGGTTGAGTTTATTGCTGCCAAAGGAGCGTCAACCAGTTATTATATCCAACATTTCACATACTTTTCCCACCCTATACTGTGAATGTTTACACGGTGAGTTCTATAAAGACATGACAACATATAATTGTTTGTGTTATTAGTTTAAACAGACTGTGTTTGTCTGTTGTTGTGACTTAGATGAAGATCAGATCAAATTTTATGACCAATTTATGCAGAAATCCAGGTAATTCCAAACGGCTCACATACTTTTTCTTGCCACTGTATTTAAAATATTTAAATTAATTGCTCATACATTCGAAGTATTCTGATCTTTTATTTCAAAAGATAAGTAGTTGAATTTTTTTATATATTTGGAAATACACTTAAATTATTTGAAAAACTCAAATATACTCTCATGAATTTACATAAGAATTTGAAAATAATGTCAAATAATACAATTTGGCAGACTATTTGGTTTTTACAAATAACCATTCAAATACAAAAATAAAAGTTATTGTTTTGGGCTGTGTATTTGAAAAAGTGTTTTATATACCAGACACTCAAATATCCTGTACATGTATTTGAACACAGGTCTGCACTTAAATGTAGCATTTGCATGTAAATACACAAATATGTATTGTATTGTAATATACTGCATCATATTCTATTGTATTTGTTGTTTCTTTGCGATTGCATTTGAAATCCTCAACTGTTATTTTTTCTGAAGACAGATTCCAATTCTTCTTTCTCTGTTAGACCCTCCAGGCCCTATTAGTCTACTGAGGTCAATCAGTTGTGATTGTAACCATCACATCCAAAATCTCAGTGGTGAGTAGCCACTGAGCTGTTGTCAACTCGCAGATGGCAGACTTGCCCTCACATAAACACACACCATGCACACCAGAGCACACACATAGCCTACATAAGATTCAGGCAGAAATCAATACTGACTCCAAAAAAGACACAATTATTGTCACAAAGCTAATTATTTACATTCCTTTATTTGTTTATTTTACAACTCCGTTTTAGGATCAGGTTCTCCTGCCTACTTCACCTCCTAAAAAGATGAAAAAAGTTTTTGAGAAGCAATATAGATACATTAAATGGAGGCCACACAGTATAATTTATTGCCTCTTTCTACATATTATCAAAGCCACTGAAACGTATACTGCGCCATAGATATGGGTTCAAATAGTATTTGTTTTCTTTCAAATACGTATTTACCTGCTCTTAATTGAGCTTGCCTGTCACAATGGAACCAATAGAATAGTCCAAAAAGTGCAAACCCTGTCCATCTGGCACTCCAGGCAGGCTCAATCAAACCTCAAAGGCATTTGAAAGAGAACCAATACTATTTGAACTCAGGTTTGTTTTGACCTCTGACCTTGAGATTGCCTAGTATGAGTGACTGGCAGAATTCCCGCACACGCTCGGTGGAGATCTCTCCCTCGGGCATGAGCCACTTCATATCTGAGTCGCGGTCGTAAATGCCCACGCGGGGAAGGTCACGTGACGTCAGGCCGAAGTAGCCCAGAGATTTCTCATTGGACTTCACCCCGTGTACCAGCACAAACAGGAACTGTGACAAAGAAATCATGGTAATATTCAGTAGAGCACACTGTAGCAAATACGTTTGACAACAGAAACTAAAACTAAAATCTGTGATTTTATTGACGAGTAGTTCAATATATATATGAATTTTGTTGATGGGCAGTTCCTTATCTCCTGCATTTGGTAAGGGTTTTCTCGGTTCACAGAGCAGTTCAAAACATCTGACTCCATTGATCCAATTTACATATTAAATTCAAGATTCAATTAAATAGTTGATTCAAAAGAACCGATTCCAAATAGGGGATTAGGGACATTATCTCAAGATTTGAATCAAATGGCCGATATAACAGAGGTTTTGTTCAGTCGCTCTTTTCAGGTCCAGTTGCTGCTTGCCTGCTCTCACCTCGCCAACAAATTCTGGGGCCAGAGCTCCTAGTCGGTCCTTGAGCTCTTTATAGTCACCACTCCCCCTGTTGATGAAGAGCAGGAGGTGTGCCTTCACCTCAGACTGGAACAGACCCACTGCTGTCTGAGAGGAGAGAGAGAGAGCTATAGGAAATAGATATCAACAGAGGCATGTGACACTACATTAACTGTCTGTAGGTATAGTCTGGTTATATGACTGAACATGAAAGGCTAATAATACAAAGATGTGATGGCAAGGTATAATCATGACAAGGCTGGTATAACTGTTAATAGGTGCTGTTGTATAGAGTAGTGTGTAAGGTGTAGATGAACAGTGCTGTGGTCAGTGACTAGTGTCAGACACGATGCTGAGTTTGGCCCATGCCTCCTTATCGCTGCACAGAGCCACAGAGATATGCTTCACAGTCTTAGCTGCCTCCACAAGCTCCTTGTAGCCAAAAGTCTCCTCTGAGGGAGTCTGAGAGAGAGAGGGAAAGAGATGGTGAGAGAGAGGGTGCAGACAGAGAGGGAGAGAGAATGTCCGAGTCTAATAACACTCACTACAGTGATATACTATTGAAGTCTGTTTTTGAGATTCAAATTGCCACTTAGCCCAAGTGAATTTCAGTGAATAATATTTTGGTCCCTTGTATTTGTCATAGAATCATCCTCAAAGAATGTCTTGAAATAATATTTTGGTCCCCAGCAGGTACACGGCAGTCCACCATTTAACATTTCACTCAATATATACCAAAGTAACAAATATTTAACAAGGTTTCAATGTTTTGTATTGCAACAGTTATTAAAGACAATGACATCCAATTTTTAGGGAATTATTACAGTTTTTCTCAATTGCTAAAACACAATTTCTGAAACCTTGCTCCATTTCCTGAAAACATTAAACACAAAACCTCATCTTCAAGCACTATTTACATAACCTCTGACTCCTCTCGCAAAATGAAACATTCGCCTCAAAACAGTTTTACCTGTGTTCAAAATCAAACACTGCTCTCAAATCATAAACAAAGTGATCAAAATGATATACACTCTCAAGCCGTCAGTAAACAATACACCGAAAAATAGAAAACACATTGTTCAAAACATACAATTCTCAGGGAGAAGTTCATTTTTAATCTAAAAAAATATTCATATTTTTCCGTCATTGTCTTTTGATGAACGAAAACATGTTCTATCATAGTAGCTCAAAATTGATCAGAAATTACTACTCTGCTTTGCTCTTTGCAATTTAGTTTTTTGTTCTTCCTCCTCCTTGTACCCCTATTTTTACAGTACTGTACCCTGCATCTCACAAACGTGTCCTTTGTCTCTGTGATACTGTCATTCTTGTCCTTTGTCTCTGTGATACTGTAATTCTTGTTCTTTGTCTCTGTGATACTGTAATTCTTGTTCTTTGTCTCTGTGAGACTGTAATTCTTGTCCTTTGTCTCTGTGAGACTGTAATTCTTGTTCTTTGTTGATATGAACCTGCAACCAGTCAAAATCTATTGAGCAGTCAGTACTGTTAATAAATGGAAAGCACAATGTTCAGGGCCATACAATTTGTCCATTGTACAGTATACAGCATACAATGCACTGTACTACAGTATACAATACTAAAAGGGACAAAAATCAAAGGAGTAAACATGTGATCAATGTGCTTCTTCTTGTCTTTGGGCTGGGTCAGGCCAGAGCACTTCGTCGACATCACAAGCAATATTGTTCCTCCTGAGGCAACGGGGGAAGAAGCCTCTTGTGTGCCGTATCCAGACCTGACATGATTCCTCACCTATATCACCACAGGCTAAATCCATGGTTGCAGCAGATTTACTCTGGTGTAGGGTTGTCTATCATACACTTTCCATCTCCAAGAGGAGAAAAAATCCTCAATCGGATTCAGGAAAGGCGAGTATGGAGGGAGGTACAAGTTCATAAACTGCCCATTGATGTTAAACCATTCCCTTACCTGAGCAGCTCGGTGGAAACTGATGTTAAATCAATTTTGAGTGGTTGTGTTCAATCAATGACATGTGTTCTCTATTTGTATTTGATTGTTGCCACTTGTGTTTACCAGTATGGATGACATGTGCATTAGAGTGCAGAATGTGTTTTGAGAATGAGAATGTGTTTAGAGTTTTGCTGAAAAGTCTACGTGAGATCTGAAAATTGTATTTTACCATGTGAAATGGTTTAAGGTATTGACAACAGACTGCATAATTAGCTAAATGAGTCCAGGCAACTGAGAACTTTGTTCAGCCAATGGGTTTTAGTGTTTTAGCAATTGAGAAAAACTGTAATCCTAGGTTTAGGACTTTAGGGAGTGTTTCCTAGAGGCTGTGCTTCGACAAATGCATTGATGGGTCTTGGATTTTTAGACTGGGTATCTCTAAAACTCTTTGTGACAACTGCTGATGCAAAAAAAGGCTTTTAAGAAAGACATATGGTTGATTGACAGATTTTTATTATTATAAAAATAATATAACAATATTATTATTACCATCATAATCTTTACTATTATCATGTTACAGGTGAGACATACCCAGAAATGTCAACATCTTGGCAAGTGCTCAAATCTGTACAGCAGCCCCAGACAATCACGTACAGTAGCTCCAATTTACAAGAATGGGTTTACAAGGCAGTGATGAAAACAGTTTATATAAGAGCTAATTAAAACATACAATGATATATATTTGATACAATTACCCATTCAAAACTGTTGTTACAAAATCACTTCTCATTGTGTTCATTTCAAACCTTGAATAATATATTCTGTATACATGTCATTCTATACTGAAAACAGGTACATTGTGAAAGACTTTTGATGATGTTGATGTGATAACACATTTTTTATTCATCTCTAAATTTAGGATAATATCGTTTATTTTTACTTAACTTAAATTGTATTATTTATGTTGTCTCATACCATGATAATACACTACCAAGCAATGCAAGCAGATGTGGAATTAACCCCATAACAGTTGTGTGTCTTTTTGGATCAAGACTTGATCAAGAATACCAATAGGCATGATCAGATCCTCTTTCCTATGCCGACACCATATAATGCACAGCCACATGCAAATCCATAAACTCCACCAATAAAACATTGAAAACCTTAACATGACTACTGGCAATGTCATTATTTTAGTCACCATCCATCAATTGTTGAATTGTGTTATTTTTCTTTGTACATGCACCGAGCTTCCAAGGGCTGGAGCCAATCAACGTAGTAAATTAAAAAGACCCAAATAAAACGTATGTGAAAAGATTTGGTCAAAGTATAAAACTTTGCTGTTTTGTTTTTTGTTTTGTTACAACCAAGTTTTCCTAACATTTGCCATAACTAGTAAGCCTTACATCCTGAATGAATATGGGCTCCCAAATATGTACCTGGGAACACATGGGAGGGGTGGGACCACATGCACTTTTTAGTAATTGAGCCAAGAACATCATTTCTATATTGTAATTAAAATCATAGACCCACAAGAGAACACATGACCAAAGCAAAGCGTGAGCCAGTAAGGTCATTGAGAATAGCAATAGACAATCGTTCTTGTGGGAGGTTTAGGGATAAATATAGTGAAGGATCATGAATGTTAAAGATTTGTTCACAGTGGGGATTTTGAAAGAGGGGGATTAGAACCCCAAAGTAATAGTGGTAAGAAAGATCATAAAGGACCATTTCAAATTCAGGTTTAGGGGGGTAATAACTTCTTGGAAACCACTATTCACACTATGTGGATTATAAACATGTCCAGACATAGAGAACCATCACATCAAGAAGGTGTAACAGTGATGAATGGCTATTCAATGTACAACAGTAGTCTTCTGTAACAAGCAATATGTATTAGATATGTTTACATACATCCATGACTGAATGGTTTCACAAACGCCTTTAAAGGTTTTCTAAGTAAGTTGTAACAGGCCTCATTCAGCAGTCTGAATTAACCTAGAGACACCAAAACAATGTTTAGAGAAGCTTGGAGATTATTCCACAAGTAAGGGGCAAAGAGCTGATTTACCGAACTCTGTACAGACCAAAGGAATTTCCAGAGTTAGCAATCCCTGACACTGTGTATGATAACTCTGACTCGTACATCTAATGGTTATTGTAAATGTTAGCTACAGAGGGAGTTTACAGTATGTAAAAGAGCTTTATAAAGGCAAAGAGAGCAACGAATTGACCTACGTGACCTCAAAGAGGGTCGCCTACTTTACGATAGAGAATGCAGGGATGTGTACTGAACCTGCACCCATAATAAAACAAAGTGCTCTATGGTCAAATGCATCTAAAGGCTTTAATGAAGTGGCAGCTGCATTCATATAGATGATTTTGCAATAGTCTAGGAGCAGTAAGAACATTGATTGAATTATCTGCTTTGTACTATTAAGCAAGAGGCCTGACCTATTTCTATAGAAGAAGCCCCTTTTTATATTCAGCATCTTAATTAACAAACTCATCAATATGTTTTTTAAAAAGACAACTTAACGTATATACTGATACACCGTACTAGGTACGTACACTGAACTACATCATTTTTGTGTACTCTAGAAAACAACATATACTTAGTTTTCCATGTATTCAATAATAATTTAAGGGCAATAAAGGTTTTCTGCAAAATAATGAAAGCGTAATGTAGTTCAGATAGAGCATGATCAGCAGGGCGGGCGATAGAGCAGACAACTGTATCGTCTGCATACAGGTGCAGGTAAAACTTTGTCATCAAATCACATTTATTTATATAGCCCTTCTTACATAAGCTGATATCTCAAAGTGCTGTACAGAAACCCAGCCTAAAACCCCAAACAGCAAGCAATGCAGGTGTAGAAGCACGGTGGCTAGGAAAAACTCCCTAGAAAGGCCAAAACCTAGGAAGAAACCTAGAGAGGAACCAGGCTATGAGGGGTGGCCAGTCCTCTTCTGGCTGTGCCGGGTGGAGATTATAACAGAACATGGCCAAGATGTTCAAATGTTCATAAATGACCAGCATGGTCAAATAATAATAATCACAGTAGTTGTCGAGGGTGCAACAATTCAGCACCTCAGGAGTAAATGTCAGTTGGCTTTCAGAGCTGATAATTAAGAGTATCTCTACCGTTCCTGCTGTCTCTGAAGAGTTGAAAACAGCAGGTCTGGGATCCATAGCCGCATGCAGAACAGTTGAAACTGGAGCAGCAGCACGGCCAGGTGGACTGGGGACAGCAAGGAGTCATCATGCCAGGTAGTCCTGAGGCATGGTCCTAGGGCTCAGGTCCTCCGAGAGAGAGAGAGAAAGAGAGAATTAGAGAGAGCATACTTAAATTCACACAGGACACCAGATAAGACAGGAGAAGTACTCCAGGTATAACAGACTCATGGAATAATATTATGGGCTGCAGCTCAGCTTCAGAATGGCATAGAGAGGAATCAATACATCCTCATATGCATCGGAGTCACCTCTTTTGCAGGCATTTGAAAGCTTGTTTCTACCATAAGGTATCACAGAGTTAAGCATTGTTATAGAACGCTTTATATAATCTGGATTCCTTGTATGTCGTTTTTTCTACATTTAAAGCAAACAGTAGATACCCTTTTCTTTAACAAAGGGTATGGGATACCCTCACTCAATTCGAGCCCTGGTTTTAACCAAATACACCAAACCCTTCACGGAGGTATTTAAGGAGTACATGCGACACTATTAGAGGATTTGGCTATACCGACATCTATGGATAGCACAATTACGTCTGTCAAACAGGTAGGCTCACCACTTATTTTTTTAAATAGGAAGAAATAGGCTCCAGTTATGTAATTCGATGATTGGTGCTCGAGTGCACATATAGGAGGTCCCTTACCGGAAAGTTACAATGTTGCAATCACTATGCAGCCAACTGCCTATATGAGGAAACCAAGTTATTTACTAAAAAATATGCCACCTGTTATCACACATGCCACGACACAATAAAATTACACTTTTATTTAACATATCATTTAATATTCCTGTAGAACTGTAAAAAAGAGTCAGATCATTTGAGCTTTGGAAGCAAGTGCCTCGTTTGTTGGAGCAGTGTAAAATAAGCTTTATGTCAATGACCCAGCCTTAACAAATGTATTTTATTTACATATTGAATTTGATTGTCCAACATCAGTTTCAGCATTTCTTTATTTCGTGGCCCGCATAGAGTGGCCTCTTTCCTCTGCTGTTGAGCTGCATTGCAGTCAGCGATGTTTTCTTTCTAGCTGTCCATGGTCCTGAAATCAAATGGAGAGAGTGAGTGTGAGAGAGAGAGCGACAAAGGAAGAGAGAGCGAGAGACAGGAAGAGAGAGAGAGACAGAGAGAGAGATTAGGATGTTGTCTATTTGAAAATATATGTATACAAAGTAAACAGGCGATAAATAATTAATCTTAATAAATGACTCAGTGATAGAATGAATATGAGTGTATGAACAACGCTTCCCTTCAAGACAAGTTGACTCACATGGCCATCCTGGAAGCAAACGCATGCACTGCTTGTTGGAGGTTGATTTTGTAAGACAATTCATGATCAATTGATATGGTGGCGAGTCCATTGAGTCTCTTGATTCATAGTAGAGTTCAGGTAGTTTGTGCTTGGAGAATGTGTGCTCTCCCCTTGCCACTGTCACGGGGAGTGTGAAGAACTCTCAGGGCAACATAGGCATTGAGATACAAGGAGGCCATTTGGTGCCTGGATATATACTCCAATGCGTCGAGTGGTTTTGCCTCACTGACCAGTCTCCTGTTCAAGACTTTGAGCTCATTACACAGCTCTTTTGTGTCGATGTCCCTGGAATCCCCGTACGTAAGGGCCCTCTCGAGTGTTGCGGAGTCCCTGGTAAGCACTACAGTGTCCATGTCCTTGACGGTGGGGTGTTGTACAGGATGCTGAAAACACTGCTGTGCTCTTCGAGCTGCGTAAAGCCCTCGTTGACGGACTGAATAGCAGAATCAAGAAACTGATTAAAGAAATGTACTTCAAATTTCTGCTGAGGGTCAGTCACAGGCTCATCCTCTCCCTCGTAGCCAAACAGACTCCTCTTCTTCCTGGGACGGCCAATGGGCTGCACTCGGAAACAGGGCACAATACACATCTCCTCTGCCAACTCATTTGCGCTTGCTAATGCGCCAGCGAAAGCTGCATCGGAGTGGTAGTCTTGGAGGAATATCCTGGTTGAGATCAGTTGACCCACTGCTTGTGAAAGGTTCAAACTCACCACCTGCAAACTCTTTCTGGTGATTTTCACTTTGAACAATGTGTCATACCAAACGACCACTGCGCGCATGAAGCCAAATTTGTTCATCTTGGCGGCAATGCTGTTTGCCTCCAACCTTGTTTTAGCACAGGGCATCATAATTCTCCCCGAGTTGGTATTGCACAGGTTTCACAGCCTCCACCCGGCTCTCCCATCTCATGGTGCTGAGGGGAGTCCATCTTTCACGTGCTCTTTCAGCACGTCACAGCTGTGTGTAGCTCCAGATAAAAATGTCTAAATCTCTTGGATGGTGTTAAAAAACTCAGCTGCCTACAAGCAACACGATAATGCATCAGAGAGAACCATGATTCAGTGAGTGCGTGCTCCATGGCACAAAAAAATGCCCTTGTATTGATATTATGCACTCTCTTTTGAACTCCGCTGTGCCTCCCCCGCATATTTGCCCCGTTGTCATACCCCTGCCCTCTCATGTTCATGATGGCGATGCCATGTTTCTGTAGTTTTGAGATGAGCAACTCTGTCATGCCCACCCCGTTGCGTCAAGTAGTTCACTAAACTCCAGGAAGTGCTCTCTCGTGCGCACTGACCCATCATCCTCGGTTGAAACAAAATGCACCACTGTAGTCATCTGATCTGTTTTGCTCTTGTCTGGTGTGCAGACCAAAATTATAGAAACATATCTGGCTGCTTTTAGCTCACTGCACACTGTCTGCTGGAACTCTTCTGCCAGCATGTCAATGATTTCGTTCTGGATTCTTTTACCAAGGTAGTTCACACGTGTGTCTTTGGGCTGTACTCTCCTTACATGCTTCTTCATGATTCCATCAAAGATACCCAGCATTTCCACAAACTTCAGAATGTTCCCATTATTTGGCTTGTTCAGCCAGTCGGTGGTCCCACGTAGCGCAATATTCTGGGTGGCCATTAATCGTATCAGGTGTATGAGCCTCTGTAGCAGCTGCTGCCAGTTGGTAGTCTCTCCGTCAATAGCCCGTTGGGCTTGGGCATCGATAGTTTGCTTGTACAGCAGCCTGATCTCCAGCTCCTTCCACCTCTGGAAACTATCTAGGTGGTCATGCGACTTCTCATGCGAGCTGAGGCGGTGGCACAGAATTTTCCAGTCCTTGGTTCCATCCCTGACCAGCGCAGATTTGCACTAGTGTGAAAGTAGTTTGCAGCAAAAACAGAAGGCTGCATCGTTTTGCTTGGAATAGACAGGCCATGGTCTCTCCACTCGCTCCCCGTTCACCATCCTCCTATTGTAGTGGGCCCCCGAACATTTTCGTTGCCCCTCATCTCTTGGGAAATTCCCCTCCTTATCCTGATGTGGCCCAGCCTGCACTAACATATCCCGTAAAGATCCATTCATATATTTTGGCCAATCACAGGGATCTTTTATGTTTTTTGTCTGGGAGTCAGATTTAGCAGCAGCACGACTGTCATCGGGGATGGGGTGCGACGAATCTGAGTCAGGGTCCAAGATAGTAGGGTCTCCGCCAGCATTGTTTGGAGGTGTGGCCACCCGTTCTTGTTCACCCAGTGAGCTCTCATCATTGGTGGAAGTGGATGGCTCCTCCGGTTCGCCCTCTTCACTGCTAGAACCAGCGAAAGGGGGCTCGTCCCTCTCGGCGAATGAACGCCTGTCCCCGGAGGCTTGTCGTTCTCTATACCGGCTGATGGGCATTGCTGCACGCTGATCAATTTCAGCAGCGAATTGCTTTGGTTTAGAGATTGTGCCTCTTTTCTCATTCATTTTTTTTTTATTCGCTTCATTCATTTTTGTCTCTTAGACATGGTAGCAAATTTGTTTCAAATCTCTGTAGCTTACTTTTAGCTGATGATATCTACTAGTATGAGCTAGCTAACGTTAACAGGATAGGTTAGGCTACTGCCTTAAACATCAACAGTCTTCGTCACACAAACAAAAAAACAATACAATAATTGAATTGGCAAACTCCTTTTTATTAATGATTCACAGTTGGATAATCCCATATAAAACACACACATCACCATAGCTACCAAAGATAGTAAGAGTGAACTTCGGGAGAGGAGAAAAAAAGGTGGGGGCGGGAACTGCAGCAATGGCTATGAGCTGGTGGCTGGGGTGCGGGCGGTTTAGAAGCGGATCAGGGGCACCGGAGGGTGGCAGCCAATTGCCAAAATGACGGCCGCATAATCTTGCCTAATGGGAGGGCCAGCACTGTTTGCATCATGCAGAGCTATGCAACGGTAAGCCTAATTAAACATTAACTCACACTGTCATCACTATTATGTTGATTCATTCCAGTTACTCATTTTGGATTGAAAACGTATAGGCAGCCGGGCCAGCCCCAAGTTTAAATGTAAACCAAATTTATTCACATTTTCTCCTGACACACAAATGGACTATAAATACATAACGTTACCAATCAATTTACCCTGACCAGATGGACATGGCGCATATGCTGTACGCAGCTGCTATTATTAGCCTACATGATCAGACTGAAAAATCATCTCGTTTTCATCCCATACAGCATGTCAGATCTCTGTTTAGGAGTAGCCTAGGCTGCTGCGACATTTGTATGAGTTTTTAATTGTCTGTCCGGAGTGATTGTGTGTTATCACCTTTGCTAAATAAATACATGTGGAAAGCCTACTTGAGCTGGCATAAAAAAAAAAGTGCTGGGTCACTCTTTAATTGAAATGCATTCCAAGGGACTACCTCATGAAGCTGGTTGAGAGAATGCCAAGTGTGTGCAAAGTTGTCATCAAGGAAAAGGGTGGCTACTTTGAAGAATGCCAAACATATTTTGATTTGTTTAACACTTGTTTTGGTTACTACTTAATTCCATATATTACTCACCATCTGGATTCGGACATACAGTATGTGGCAAAATGTGATACATAAAGGGTTAAATATGTGCCACCACCTAGATATTGGAAAGACTACAAACTTTGCCATTTATAAAAAGGCATTATTCAATGTGTTTCTGTGGGCTATAGTAGCAAAGGCAAAATTCTATATTTTATCAAAACATTGTGATAAAATGTTGATACCTGAAGTGTCCCAAAAATTCATACATCTAATTGATCATGGTTTGAACATTTAAAACAATTCCTTATGTTAGCTTAGTACTCTCCCTAAGGCTCAGACTGAGGTTGAAGAATAAGTCTGGATTTAACACCGTGTACAATGCATGCCTACATAACTACATCTAAAGTGCACTACATGACCAAAGTTATAGACATCAGCTTGTTGAACATCTAATTTCAAAATCATGGGCATTAATATGGAGTTTGCTCCCCCCAATTGCAGCTATAAAAGCCTTCACTCTTCTGGGAAGGCGTTCCACTAGATGTTTGAACATCTGTGGGGACTTGCTTTCATTCAGCCACAACATTATGCGGTCAGAAACTGATGTTGGTTGATTAGGCCTGGCTCGCAGTCGGCATTCCAATTCATGCCAAAGGTGTTCGATAGGGTTGAGTTCAAGGCTCTTTCCAGGCCTGTCAAATTCTTCCACACCAATCGCAAACCGTTTCTGTATGGACCTTGCATTGTGCACTGTCATACAGAAACAGGAAAGGTCCTTCCCCCAAACTGTTGTCATAAAGTTGGAAGCAAAGCATTGTCTAGAATGTTATTGTATGCTGTAGCGTTAAGACTTCCCTTCACTGGAACTAAGGGGCCTAGCCCAAATCATAAACAGCCCCAGACCATTATTCCACCAACAAATTTTGTTTGGCACAACGCAGTCAGGCAGGTAGTGATCTCCTGGCATTAATGAAACCCAGATTTGTCCTGCCAGATGGAGTGTTTAGTCTCTCCAGACAATGCAATTCCATTGCGCTTGAGTCCAATATCACCGAGCTTTACACCACCCCCACAGACAACTGGCATTGCACATATTGATTGTAGGCTTGTGTGCAGCTGTTCATCGAAACACGCTTCATGAAGCACCTGAACAGTTC